>NC_048222.1:118027292-118314640 GCF_002007445.2 Ailuropoda melanoleuca
AGTCTCCTCTGCTATGAGCCTGCTTCTTCCTCTCCCACTCCCCCCTGCTTGTGTTCCCTCTCTCGCTGGCTGTCTCTATCTCTGTCGAATAAATAATAAAATCTTTAAAAATAAAAAAAAAATTTTTAAATTTCAGGAAACATTAAAATATGGTTTATAATTGGTATACATATTATACCTTGTATTATTTAGGTAGACACACAGACACATATAGACAAAGTCACACAGCTTTACTATTTACCACAGTCTTGAAAGATGTTTTTCATATTAAATTATTCATGAAATCCCAGGGCTAATTTATACATAAAAGAAAAGAAAAATGTAACTCTTGTTCATAAATCTTTACCTATGAACAAATACTTAAAATATTTATAAGCACTATATTATGACAAGTTTCTATCATATGATGTATTAACTTGCCATCATATAAAGAAGTCCTGTAGTAGTATATAAATCATAGGATATTTAGTTTGGAAAAACCCTCTTGGGAGTGATCATACTCACAACACCTATTGGGGAGATGAGGGATTCTCAAAACCCCCTAGGGTTTCCAAATAGGCTGAATGAGCAGTTATTTTACTGTGAGGCAGCCCCACCCTTTCTTCCTGTCCTTATAAAGATAGCTCATTTCACACCACCTGAATAGATATATAAATTTTACATTTAAAATCCAAAATTCCGTATTGGTTTATATCACTCGTGTGTATGAATTCCTCCATAACATTAGGATCCATGAAAAGTTGCAATTCTTTTTTTTTTCTTTTTTCCTTTTTTATTAAAAAAATACATGAATATGTTCTAATCATAAAACATTCGAACATTACAAAAGCATACAGAGTGAAAAACAAAGGTCTCCCTTCATTGCCCTCACCCACCCAATTCTTTATCTTTCTAAATTAAATGAAATTCCTTAGCCTATGCTACCTGAATTGTTGAAAAATTTAATCATACATGTGTGGAGTTGTTTCCCTTTTTAATTGAAATTAAATGGGAATACTGTTTTATACAATCAAGGTAATCTGGAGATTTTTAATCCAGTGTGATTCTTTTAATATATTTAATGCCTCACAATTCCATGACTTACTTGCTATGTGACCTTGGGAAAGTTGCTTTACCTCTCTGTGCCTCAATTCCATAACTTCTATAGTGAATCAATAATAGTAATTAGCTTAAGTAATATTGTAAAAATTAAAGATTTAATACATGTAAAGCATTTAGAAAAACTTTTTTATATAAAGTATGCACTGAATCCAATTTTGCCATTACTCATCAAAGCTAGGCCAATCTACTGGAGGCATCTACTCCCTCCCTGCCAGTTTTGCTCACCAGCTCACTAGTTTGTAATGCTAGAGGTTATTTGTCAAGTTTCCACACAGTTACCCTTCAACATTTCTTCTACAGCTGGAGTGGGAAATACTAGTGGGGTTTACTTTCCTGCTTCTCAAAAATCTTCCTCCTGCCCTCAAAACTTTGCATTTTTCTAAACTTTCTATGGTTTCTCAATTATTTGCTCTGTTATATAGTATTTGCACTATTATTTATTAAGAATTTAAGTGATTAATAAAGCTTTTTAAACTCCCTGTGAGGGGCTTCTGGGTGGCTCAATAGGTTAAGTGGCTGCCTTCTGCTCAGGTCATGATCCCAGGGTCCTGGGATTGAGCCCTGTGTCAGGCTCCCTGCTCAGCAGAGAGCCTACTTCTCCCTCTCCCTCTATCTCTCTGTCAAAGGAATAAATACAATCTTTACAAAAAATAAAAAATAGGGGCGCCTGGGTGGCACAGCGGTTAAGCGTCTGCCTTCGGCTCAGGGCGTGATCCCGGCGTTATGGGATCGAGCCCCACATCAGGCTCCTCTGCTGGGAGCCTGCTTCTTCCTCTCCCACTCCCCCTGCTTGTGTTCCCTCTCTTGCTGGCTGTCTCTATCTCTGTCAAATAAATGAATAAAATCTTTAAAAAAAAATAAATAAAAAATAAAAAATAATAAAAAATAAACTCCCTGTGACAATGCAATCTATAAGTAATTTTCAAAAATATAATACAGTTGAATTTTCTTAAGAAGATAGCTTATAATTAAAAACAAGCACTGAGGACATATTGTGTGTAAACTCTTAATGTATTGTCAATATATACCAATACATTTATTTACACTAACTATATGAAATATTGTATATAGTTTTTTTCAATAAAAGCGATGTTTTAGAGAGATGTAATTATTTTAAATATAATAATATAAATATAATATCTCCTAATTTTCTTAGTTTTTGAGAAACATAATTTAAAATTTTATTTATTTATTTTGGATTGGGAGAGAGAGAGAGTGTGCACAAGCAGGAGGGTCAGAGAGGGAGAGAGAATCTTAAGCAGACTCTGTGCTGAACGGGGAGCCTGATGTCATGCCCTGAGATCAAGGCCCTAAGATCAAGACCTGAGCTGAAACCAAGAGTCAGGTGCTTAACCAACTGTGCCACCCAGGCAGGCACCAGTTGAGAAACACCATTCTTACAGCTCTTTAAAATATAACACTGAGTATTCTATCATGGATAAACAGTTTCACTTTCTTGAAAGATGAGACTCACTAACCCATAGAGTGCTCAAGAATATGTTTTTACCATTATTCTTGTCTTGAGTTTCTTCTCTGCTCATAAGCCATGCAAGGGTTATGACTTTGACCTTTTACTTCGTAGATGCCTCCTACCTTTAATCTCCATCTTCCATGGTTGCTCATTCTGTCCTGCCACGTTCTCCCACAGCAACTT
Source organism: Ailuropoda melanoleuca (assembly GCF_002007445.2). Classification (NCBI taxonomy): domain Eukaryota; kingdom Metazoa; phylum Chordata; class Mammalia; order Carnivora; family Ursidae; genus Ailuropoda; species Ailuropoda melanoleuca. The sequence goes on from NC_048222.1 coordinate 118,030,048, forward strand.
ATATTGTTACTGTGGTGTGAATTATTCAGAGCTCTTCTGCAGGGACAGGTGGATTTCAGCATAGCTGCACAGTAATGATACAACAGATATTGAAAATTGTGTCACACAGGGTGAGACCCTTTCTGACTATAGACATCACTGTGTCCTTATTATATCTCTTCTTTTTCAACCACGTTCCTTCCTCCTCATGAATCCCATTAGTAACCTTTTGTGTCTTAAAACTAGGCTTCTCAGGTGTTGGTCAGAAGCTAAGGAAACCCTCTTCTGATCATCTGCTGGTTGGAGACAGTGATTATAGTTCCCCAGTTTAGGCAAAGCAGATGCTCAAAGATCACTTCAGTCTCCTTAACTGTTAGTGGATTTTTTTTATTAGTTCCCTTAAGAGGCAAGCACACTTACCTAATGTATGCAATTAACATTCCTTGAGAAAAACAAACAGCTACACCACCTCAAAATAACCATAGGTTAATTATACTTGGGGAATAAATGTTCATTCCCCCCATCACCTTGGCTTTGACATTGCCATTTGCAAAACAACAAACTGTGGAGGAGCAGTTATGGGACAATTTTTCTAAACTTAGCTCCATTCCAAGAGCCTCCATTGGGTGTAAATTGCTTTGTTGATAGGGGGAACAGGTAAAGGAAGGATTCTATGCAAACTACAAAACTAAAAGCATGATTAAGAACACACTCATTTTTATATTGCTTATATAGACACTATTTTTATCTACAAAATCTCAAAGAGCTTCTCAAAAATTGTGTTTGTGGACTTTTTAGAAATTATTATTCTTATTATACAGAGAAAAAAAAACCCAGAGGCTTGGTATGGTTGAGATTTCTTGCAAAAATGTACTTTTAAAATCAAATGCCTAGAACGCTGGGTCAATTCACATAAAGTAAAGATTATAAATATCCAATCCTTGGTTTTTATAAGTGGCAAAAAGAATGAAAATGAAATCGATATTTATTTATTTATTTATTTATTTATTTATTTATTTATTGGAAATAGAATGTATACTGCAACCGCATAGGTAGTGAAAGATGTTAGGCCATGAATCTAGGAATAAGATACTTCCCTTACATGTGCTTCATATGTACTTCAAGGCACACAAGGATGTTTTCAGGATAAAGACTACCTTCATTGTGAAGAGAGGGAAGACGTTAACTTTAAAAGCACATACATTTACAGATGATTTATTTTTATATTTGAAGAATCCAGGGCTCTTTCCTACACAAAAAGAATCAAGATCATAAACTGCTTTCTTCTTATTTTCCTAATCTTCCAATTTGTGTCTTCTTGCTTAGTTCTTCTGTATTTTTTTTTTAGCTCACTCTAGTTATTATCTGGCTCACTTTGATCTCTGGTAAGTTACCTTTGAAGCTGATACACAGTTATCTGTCAACATACCATAGATTTTTCTTTTTTCCTGAGATTGAAGATAATCAATTAGTCTTAATAAATGACTTTCAAACATTTATTTTTTAATTGTGGTTCTATCTATGGTAAGAAAAACACTTTGTTATTTCTATGCTTTCACAAACACAAAAATCTGTATATACAGATATATGTTTGAATACATATGTATGCATGTTTGTATACATATATATATAAACTGAAACAAGAAGTAATGGGCCTGTATTACCCTTACTATATGCAAAGACTATATCTTCTTCGGTGTGTAGTCAAAAAGACTCCAGTTTAGTCTAAACTGATCTGTTTTAATGTAGTATATTATTTCATATTTTATCTCATTTTAAAAAAATATTGCTCAACATCTATATATAGATTCCATAACTCACTGTTTGTTACAACCCATTTTGAAAAAAACTCTGGTCAAATCTGGTAGGGAGAAAGAAAATATTAATTTATGCTTAAATGTCAAATATTCAACAAAAAGTCAGAATCAGTAACTTAAAATTCTTTTAGGAGGATAGTATATAAAGGAGTGAATATTATATAGCAGTAAATGCCATGAAGAATGGATGTATACATTTTTAATTCCTATCACACCAACTGAGTGAAGGTAAAAATATTCAATATTTTTATCCATAAATCAAGTAAAAACAACACAGAGTAGACCATTTTATGAAAATTTGGTCATGAATTACTAAAAGGTGAAGAAAAACTACATTTCTCTTATAAACTAATTATAACTACATATAACTACTAATATACTACTAATATAACTACAGTCCTCTTATAAACTAATATTTCTCTTACTTTAAGAAAGGATCCAAAAGCAATTCTATTGGTCACCAGATTTGGGTTTGTAGAAAAGTAGAGCCTCATTTCAAACAAGGCCTATTACTTTCTTCCTCTGACCCAAACTCCTTCCTCAATCCATATTTGAGACTCTCTTGAACAGTATACTATGGTGATATGACAGCAGGGGAATGGTTCTAAATTCATTGCTGCCTACAGACCATTAGGAAATTAACACCTAATTTAGAAAACTTTTTGACAATAAAAGTAAGATATTGACTTATAAAAGAGCTGCAAAGAAGTTAGACTTCAGAAAAAATAGTATATCAAGAAACATATTTCATTCCCTATAGCCAAGATAGGGAAACAACTTAAGTGTCTATTGATAGATTAATGAATTTTAAAAAATGCAGCATAAATATATACAGTAGAATATTATTCAGTCTCGAAAAACAAGAAAATCCTGACATTTGCAACAACATAGGTAAATCTGGAAGACATTATGTTAAGTAAAATAAGATAGGCAGAAAAAAACAAATATTGCATGATATTACTTACATGCGGAATCTAAATCAGTCGAACTCATAGAAAAGTGGTTGCTAAGGGCTGAGGGGTAAGAGAAATAGAGAGGGGTTGGTAGAAGGATACAAACTTTCAGTTATTAGATGAATAAGGTCTGCAGATCTAATGTGTAATGTGGTGATTATGGTTGATAACACTGTATTATATAATTGAAATTTGCTCGGTGTAGAACTTAAGTGTTCACAGCAAACCAAACAAACAAACAAAAAAGGTAAACATGTGAGGTGATGTATATGTTAATTCAATGGGAAAAAATCCTTTTACAATGTATATGTATATCAAATTATCACATTGTCCAATTTAAAAATCTTACTTTTTAAATCAAAACAGTATGGTACTGACACGGAAATAGAGACACAGATCAATAGAACTGAATAGAGAGCCCAGAAATAAATCCATGACTATATGGTCAATTAATCTTTGACAAAGGTGGCAAAAATATGCATGGGGGAGAAGTCTCTTCAACAAATGGTGTTGGGAGAACTGGACACCTATATGCAAAAGAATGAAACTGGACCACTTTCTCACACCATATACAAATACAAACTCAAAATGGATTAAAGATCTAAAAGTGAAATTTGAAACCATAAAAATTCTAAAACATAGCACAGGCAGTAATTTTTCTGACATTGGCGTTAATGACATTTTTCTAGATATGTCTCCTAAGGCAGGGGAAACAAAAGCAAACATAAACTATTTGGACTACATCAAAATAAAAAGCTTCTGCACAGTGAAGGAAACAATCAATAAAATTAAAAGACAACCTACTGAATAGGGAAAGATATTTGCAAATGATATATCTCATAAGGGGTTAGTATCCAAAATCTATAAAGAACTAAACTCAATGCCCAAAAAACAAATAATCCAATTTAAAAATGGGCAGAAGTTATGAACAGATGTTAGAAGACATATAGATGGCCAAGAGACATATTAAAGATCCTGAACATCAGTCATGAGAGAAATGCAAATCAAAGCCACAATGAGATATCACCTCACACCTGTTGGAATGGCTAAAATGTACAACACAAGGGACAACAGGTGTTGGTGAGGGCATGGGAAAAGGAGAACCTTCTTACACTGTTGGTGGGAATGCAAATTGGGCAGCCACTGTGGTAAACAGTATGGAAGTTTCTCAAAAAATTAAAAACAGAATTACCTTATGATCCAGGAATTCCACTAGTGGGTAGAATACAAAAAAATAAAAAAAAAACATTAATATAAAAAGAAATATGCACCACTATGTCTACTGCAGCAAGATATGGAAGTAACCCAAGTGTTCACCTGTAGATGGATGGATAAAGATGTAGTGTGTGTATATATGTATCTATATATACATATATATATACACACACATACATACAATGAAATATTACTCAGCCAAGAAAAGAATGAAATCTTGACATTTGCAACATGGGTGGATCTAGAGGGATAAAGCTAAATGAATTAAATCAGAGAAAGACTAAACCCATACAATTTCACTCACATGTGGAATTAAGCAACAAACAAATGAACAAAGAAAAAAGAGACCAAAAAATAGACTCTTAAATATAAATAACAAACTGATGGTTACCAGAGGGTAAGTGGGTGGGGGGATGAGTGAAATAGGCGACGGTGATTAAGAGTACACCTCTCATGATAAGCACTGAGGAATAGAACAGAATGTTGAATCACTGTATTGCACACCTGAAACTAATATAACACTCCATTAATTATACTGGAATTAAGAAAAAAACTAAAAAAAACCCAAAAACCTCTCCCCCCAAAAAACAAAAAACCAACCCTGCATACACACCCCCCCACATATTTAAATGAAGCAAACCACAGATTTTCAAGGTTACTGCAATTATAATTATTCTGTTTATGATGTAAAAAAATAGGATTCAGCATTATAAAAGTCAGAACTAAAACTATATGTTTAGGGGCCAATGATTCATGGGAAATTTTTTAATTTTTTTTTAATATTTTTAGGGAGACTAGACCTAGATAGAGTGATCTAGTTGTTTTTAGTTTTTCTCTGGGTATAGCTATTTTGTTTGTTTGTGTTGTTTTCTGACTATGGAGGGAGTGTGATGTGTATGTCTGTTTAGGGTAGATTGTTAGTTTTGTTTCAACATCATATTGAGTTACCTTGATTAGAGGAGAGAATCTTCTTTCATACCCTTTTGTACAATGTGCCCAAGTCCTTCACCATTAACAGGAGGTTGTAGGAATGGTTACTGAGCAGGACTGCTAAGCAGAAGCTTGAGGTAAGAGGATATTCAAAGACTGACCAGCGTCCTGCCAGCGGTGGTCTGCATCAGCAGAATTCCCAAGGTTCCTCTGTAGCACTGTGGCTCAGTACTGAAATCCATCTTTCCACGGAAGGCAACCTTACTTCCATTCCTCCTTCCTAGTTAGAGTCCTCCTCCATCTCTGTAACCCTAACATTCGCCACTCTTATTCAGCTTTGAGGAGTTAAAAATTCACTCTGAAAGTTGCCACCAAAATCCTGATGACACACACATTAGACAGAGGCACCTTGGGAGTATTTGTCTCTTAGATGAAGATAGTGTTAAAAAAATAAATGGATCTCAGTGTATGAGTGAAGGCACAAAGAGGAAGAGAAACACATCAAAAACATAAAATATTTTGAGTATAACCTCACTACATCCATTTTATTTTCTTTATAGTACTTCACAAATTAAATTACTTATTTTAATAATTATTTGCATATTGTTTTATGAATTTGTGTATTTATTAGGAATAAAATACAAAATACATTTTAAACTTTTTGAAGTTAGAAACTTCTTCGCTTAGAATCTTTAGAACATGGAAACATGTGAGGAAACATTTGTTTGTAACCACTATCTCTGTCTTGTTTTCTGTTGAGATGCATAATAATAGATAAAAAGTAAACAATTGAACAAATAGACATGTATGGAAATAAAAGAAAAAATCAACTTTAGGTTTTAGTTTCTCTGGAGAGTGGGGAAGGAAAGAAGGGATGGAGGCTTTTGTGAACTGTTTAATGTTATTTTTATTTGGAAAAAAAACCTAAAATCAAAATCACAAAAACATAGCAACATAATTAAATCTGGATGTTGATACTGGCATAATTTATGTTATTTTTAAGGCTATGTGAAATATTTCAAAATTTAAAAAAAGAAACATTTTTACAAACATGAAAGCATAGTTTACTGCAATCAGTAAAGAAAGTCTAGATAAAAGTAGACCCCATCAGGAAATAAATTTACCAGAACAACAGCAACAAAAAGGTGCATTGTTTAAAAAGAGATGCAAATTCAAATAATTTAATTTTGAAATATAGATTTTCTGATAATAAAATTGCTTAAAAGCATAAAGTTTAATAAAAATCAAAATGGCTGGCCTAATGCTTCAGGGGAGCTCAATTTATTTATTTTATTTTTTAAAGCTTTATTTATTTTTTTTAAAGAGAGAGCACAGGAGCAAGGGCAGAGGGAGAGGGGGAAGCAGACTCCCTGCTGAGCCGGGAGCCCCATGTGGGTCTCATCTTGGGACCCTGGGATCATGACATGAGCCAAAGGCAGCTACTTAGCCAACTGAGCCACCCAGGTGCCTCAGAAGATCGATTTTAGAGAAACCTTTTCCTCTCTTCCACAAACCTTCCCTTCTCCCTTCTTAGCCTTTTGTTTAGGAACCCAGTGCCACCCTAAAGACACAGCAAAGGAAGGTGACAGCAGGTGCACAATTCCTGTCAAATTCAGCTAGATCCTGTATTTCCCTGCAACACCCTCCAGCCCCTTTCTATTGTGGGTTGACAGTTTTTTTGAAAGCCATAGTCTACTGCAGCCTCCTTTGTCTGGCAAAGCAATAAAGCCATTGTTTCTCTGCATCACAAACTCTGTCTTCCCATTATATTTTGGTTCTGAAGCATGGAGGTCAGTTTTCAACAACAATAATAACTGTCCTATGTTCAAAGTTCACAAATATACAATGCTTCAATGTCTAAATTTAAACACAGAAGGGGTCAAACCCCTAACGTAGTTCTTAATTCTGAATTTCAGTAAGATAAAAATTATTGAGAGTGGCTGATGCCATACCATGAACAAAGAGTTGGCATCTTACTAATCTATGAAGCCCTTGGAAGTTGAGGGTCACATTTTATTTAAATTAATTTCAACAGAGCCCTGCTTGCACATAGTGTGTGCTCAATTTTATTTTGTTGCTGGAAGAAAGGTCTGCAAATATTGTCATCTGTTTGACTTAAGCAAGATTATGTAAAATCAACTACAAATGACAGAGAAGTTACTATATTGATAAATATTTCTCATGAGTAATTGGTGAAAACGCTTAGGCAGATCTGGCTGAGGGTAACTTTTTATTCTCATAGGGCCAAAATTCTTCCTTTTCTTCTGATACTAAAGTTTTGTTGATCCTCTTCTCTGTTTCCCACATTTGTTCCTCACATCGAACACCTTAAACAAAGTAATAATAATCATATCTGGAAACAGGGTATTTGCAGCTATTGTGAAAAATTCTGTCTCTGCATGTACAACTCCTCAAAGAGCACATTAAATAGGATGTCTATATCAATATTATTTTAAGCATATTTTATTTTCCTCTAACATACTCTTAAAAATGCATTCCTCCTTCCTCAGTTATATGGCTGTTGCAAAGTTGGTGTCATTTTTTCCTAGCTACATACATACCCTGTGTGTTCATGGCTCTGAACTCTACTAAAGCTATTCATTCTTTTGAATGCTGAACTTGTTTTGTTAGTGGATGCTTGCATTGTGTCTGTGGAGGTCTGGGTTCTCAGGTTACCCATGAAAGATTTATAGGAGGATCCATACTTGAATAAAGACAGCCAGAAGGAAAGAAGCAAGCAAAAGCTATTTATTTAGGACCATACATTCTCAGGGCAGCAGAGCATGCAGTCCCAGAGATGGCAACTGCACTGAGTCAGGGGAATCTTTTCTTTTCTTGTCCTTTTTTTTTTTTTTAAAGATTTTATTTTATTTATTTGACAGAGACAGAGACAGACAGCGAGAAAGGGAACACAAGCAGGGGGAGTGGGAGAGGAAGAAGCAGGCTCATAGCAAAGGAGCCTGATGTGGGGCTCGAACCCATAACGCGGGGATCACGCCCTGAGCTGAAGGCAGACACTTAACCGCTGTGCCACCCAGGCGCCCCTTCTTGTCCTTTTTTTTAAGACTTTATTTATATTTATTTGACAGAGAGAGAGAGCACAAGCAGGGGGAGAACCAGGCAGAGAGAGAGGCAGGCTCCCCGCTGAGCAGAAAGCCCAACATAGGGCTCCATTCCAGGACTCTGGGATCATGACCTGAGCCAAAGACAGGCTCTTAACTTACTGAGCCACCCAGGCACCCTAGAATCTTTTCTTTTTAAGTTTCCATGGTTTATGGGTCATACCTGGGGTGTCTCCAACTGAGTTTGTTTCCAATCAGCTAAGGAATCCTCTTACTGATCTCTCAGAGGGGGAGATTTTGAACTTAAAAGGTTTTTGCTTGAATTGTCATAGCTGACTTTCCCCATGGGGGTTAAGGGGTAGGAGGGAAGAACTACAATGCAAATGAATTCATATGCATTCTAATGAGGCCACAGGTTACTCTGCAGTGGTTGAAGAGGACAGCACCTGTTTTACTCCTGTGACTTTTGGTCTGTTAGCCCAAGAAGTTTGGAAACCACAGAAGCAGGAAGTTTTGCCCTCAAATTTCTAATGTGTAACCTAGTTTTTGCCTCCAGCTCATGTCTGACTAACTGCCTACTCTATCCGTTTTGTTCTTCTAAGACAGGAAGTATAATTTTCACATTGAAATTCCAATTTAAATCAGATTTCCTTCTTCCTGTCCCCCTATTTGAGAATGTACAGAAATTTTCTGAGTCCCCTCTTCTTAATACTCCCTGTCCACCTCTTTTTAGTTCATGGCCATATTATATGCCTTATCATGTGTGTTATACTTTAAAAATTCCATTTTATTTTATTTTGTTCATTTAGTGATCCTTCTCAAACACAATTGTTCTACAAATAGTAAATCTTAACCTCAATATCCATGTTAAATACTGTAAAATGAATGTCTTGAGAAGTCTGTCTAAATCAGTATAATTTACTATAAGAATATCTAAAAGGTGTAAATAAATTCATATTAATATTTATGGACATCAAGTACTTGGTAAAATATATTAAAAGTCATAATAAAAATAACTTATAGAAGAAGGTGTTCTAACACTCAACAGATTTTTATTTGCAGATTTATGGAGTACTGAAATGAGATGGGTAGATAGTCAATTTAAATATATTTTATTACATTGTCTGTTTTTAGCAGATTTGTTGCTAGACAATACGTTTATATTTATTGATAGTACTAAAATGAAAGCATAAATAGAATGTGAAAGTATTTTTAACAAGTTTTGATGGCTTATATAACATTTGGAATTTTTAAATTGCACTATTTTATGAATACTGAGCTCAAACTTTGCCAACAGCATTATAAATACACAGCAAAGGCTTTAAAATCATGAGAAAGAAATTAATAAATGTTTAGTTTTTTGAAATATATTTGAATACAGTAATTAAAGAAGATCATGGTATTTCCTAAAACCATTGATAAATCTTTTTTTTTTGCATGTGATCTTTCACTTTGACTTTTGAATTTGATTAGATCCTTACATAATTGTTTTATAACTTTATTTAAAAACCTCGTTTTCTTACTTAATTTACAAATATAATTTGAAGTCTTCATTCAATACCATTAAGACCCTTTAATTTGCTATCTTTTGACACATATGAAAAACCCAGAGCTAATACCCTCCTCAATGGAGAAAAACTGAGAGCTTTTCCTCTATGGTCAGGAACAAGACACGGATGTCCACTCTCACCGCTGTTACTTAACATAGTACTGGAAGTCCTAGCCTCAGCAATCAGACAACAAAAAGAAATAAAAAACATCCAAATAATTAAGGAAAAATAGAACTTTCACTATTTGCAGATGACATGATACTCTATATAGGAAACATGAAAGATTCCACCAAAAAATGGCTAGAACTGGTACATGAATTCAGTAAAGTTTCAGGATACAGAATCAACATACAGAAATCTGCTGCATTTCTACATACTGATGTTGATACAGCAGAAAGAGGAAATCAAGGCATTCATCCCATTTACAATTACACCAAAATCCATAAGATACCCAGTAATAAACCTAACAAAATGTAAAAGATCTGTACTCTGAAAACTATAAAACACTGATGAAAGAAATTGAAGATGACACAAAGAAATTGGAAAATGTTCCATGCTCATGTATTGAAAGAACAAATATTCTTAAAATGTTTATACCACCCAAAGCAATCTGCATATTTAATGCAATCCCTATCAAAATACAAACAGCATTTTTCGCATATTAGAACAAACAATCCTAAAATTTGTATGGACCCCTCAAAGATCCTGAATAGTCAAAGCAATCTGGAAAAAGGAAAGCAAAGCTGTAAGTATCACAATTCTGGACTTCAATTTATATTACAAGGCTGTAGTGATCAAAACAGTATGGTACTGGCACAAAAATTGCCAGATCAATAGAACAGAAGAGAAAACCCACAGATGGACCCACAACTGTATGGTCAACTAGTCTTCGGCAAAGAACATCCAATGGAAAAAAAGACACTCTCTTCAACAAATGGTGCTGGGATAACTGGACAGCAACATTCAGAAGAATAAAACTGGACCACTTTCCTACACCATACACCAAAATAAATTCAAAATGGAGAAAAAACCTAAACCTGAAATAGGAAACCATTAAAATTCTACAGTAGAAAACAGGCAGTAACCTCTATGACATTGGTCATAGCAACTTCTTACTAGATATGTCTCCTAAGGCAAGGGACACAAAAGTAAAAAAAAAACCAAACAAACCTATTGGGACTTAAGCAAAATAAAAAGCTTCTGCACATCAAAGGAGACAATCAACAAAACTGAAAGGCAATCTAGGCGATGGGATAAGATATTTCCAAACAACATATCTGATAAAAGGCTAGCATCCAAAATATGTAAAGAACTAATCAAACTCAATGCCCAAAAAACAAATAATCCAGTTAAGAAATGGGCAGAAGACGAGTAGATATTTTTCCAAAAAAGACATACAAATGGCCAACAGATGCATGAAAAGATGCTCAACATCACTGATCATCAGAGAAATATAAATCAAAACTACAATGAGATATCATCTCATACCAGTCAGAATGGCTAAAGTGAATAACACAAGAAATAATAGCTCTTGGTGAGGATGTGGGGAAAGGGGAATCTTCTTGTACTGTTGGTGGGAATGCAGACTGGTGCAACCATTATGGAAAGCAGTACAGAGTTTCCTCAAAAAGTTAAAAACAGAACTATCCTACAATCCAAAATTGCACTAAATACTAATTCAAAGGCATACATGCACCATTGTGTTTATAGCAGCATTATCTACAATAGCATTAATATTGAAAGAGCCCAAATGTCCATCAACTGATGAATGGATAAAGAAGAGGTGGTTTTTATATATACAATGGAATATTACTCAGCCATAGAAAAGAATGAAATCTTACCATTTGCATTGACATAGATGGAGCTAGAGAGTATTATGCTAAATGAAATAAGTCAGTCAGAGAAAGACAAATACCATATGATTTCACTTGTATGTGGAACTTAAAAAACAAAACAATCATAGGGGGAAAAAGAGAGAGACAAAGCAAGAAACAGACCTTAACTACAGAGAATAAACTGATGGTTACCAGAAGGGAAGTGAGTCAGGGAGTGGGTTAAATAGGTGGTGGGAATTAAGGGGGCATTTGTTGTGAAGAGCACCGGGTGCTGTATGTAAGTGATGAATCACTAAATTGTACACCTGAATCTAATATTACACCATATATTAACTAACTAGAATTTAAATAAAAACTTAAAAAATATAAATTAAAAAATAATTGTGCTGTCTTTATCAGATAATTTACTTAATCTACATTAAATTATTACACACACTCTATAAGATAGGTATTATTTTAATTTTACATTTGTAATATATGATGTTTGGAAGAATTTTAACTTGGCCAAGATCATGTTGCTACTAAATTACCATTGTTAGAATTTGAACTGAGTTCTATTTGTCTCTAAAACATTGAACTGTTTCCTGCTCTGAATTGCATGTTAGCAAAATTTTTCCTCTAAAGCATTGCTTACTTAATCTAAAGCAGGGAATTATTATGTTGAGTATTAATATTCAATAATTACATAATTTTTAGGTATCTCAAGAAATAATTCCTAAATATTTTAATCCAGGCAACCTATATGTAGTAGAATAAAGAGCTCAAAATAGTACCATGCAATAATAGTTTCTGGAAAAACACATTTTCTAGACACATCTCTGGGTTTTGGCTCTCCAATAAATTGATAAGAGAAAAGATTTCAGAAACTTGTCAACCAAGGTGAAAAAAAAAAAAAGTTAAACATTCTGGCATACTATAGTTGACATACGGGTGAATCGTGATGACTTAAATAAGGTCTTTGCCTTTCTTTACCCCTTTCTCACTCACACCAGGGAATTTAGGTGTAGGAAGTGTTTCAAAGCAGGTCAATGTTCTCCTCCTCCAAGTCAAGCAGACAGGTGACAAAGAAGGGAAATTTACTGAATGTGTTTCCTTAAGAAAATATAAACTAGGGTCACCTGGGTGGCTCGGTTGGCTACACATCTGTCTTCTGCTCAGGTCATGATCTCAACGTTCTGGGATTGAGCCCTGCATCGAGCTCTTTGATCAAGGAGAGAGTGTGCTTCTCCCTCTCCCTCTGCTCCTCCCTCTGCAGTCACGCATGTGCTCTCTCTTTCAAATAAAATCTTTAAAAAAAAAAAAAAAAGAAGAAGAAAGAAAATATAAACTATAAAGAGGTGTGAAGGAATAAAAAAAAAACCAGAAACATCAATAAAATGGCTTGAAACAAAAATAAGTTCTCCATGTGTTGTATTTTCTAAATATTATATAAAGTTTTATTGACTTTCAATTTCACATGGTATTGAAAGTAATGAAGCATACCAATTAGGTGGCTATAAAAAATATGGGATAAAGATGATTAGTGCTTCCTGGTAGTCTTATAGTTCTATACATAAAAATTTATCATGGGGAATTTCAAGGCAAATTCTTAAAAAGAAAATGTAGGCAAACCCTTTTCCAGAACTTGGGATGAGATTGTGGAATGGTAGAGCTGAATTTTAAGTTTATTTTATTTTCGAGTTTGTGAGAAAATCTTCATAACACATTCTGGAATAAGATAATGATGTAAAAGTACAGTCAGTTACAGAGTAAGAGAAACAGAAGAAAAGAAAACAGATTTTAATTCCTTTTGCACCCCAACTCAGAAAGTAAAATACCTTACTTATATGTGAGAGATGGTGAGATGTATCCACTAGCCCTGGAATTTCAGCTAAGATCCAAGTTAGAGGACAAGAGAACTTAATACTCACACCTTAAAAAGAGATGTCAAGGACCTTCTAAAAAACAGAGCCATAATCCACTAGTTACCACCCCCCCTACCTGCACTCATAAAAACTGGCAGTATGGCCCTATATCTTTATCCTACACACTGTGAACTGCCCATCCTGTCCTCCTCCTGTCGGGCCCAAAAACAAGAGCAAAAAAACATTTTGGTGTTTAGTGACTTAAAGAGAACAGAGTATTTATTACATCGAAATAATCTATAATAATAATAATAACAATAAATAGTGATAATCGGCTTTATCACAGAACTACCCAATTATCACCAAGGGCTAGGGGAAGAAATTCTTTGACTGGAAACATTTTGAGGGAATAGTAAAGAACAAAGTTAGTTCATGCCTGCATGTCATAAGTAATCTTCTTTTATACTCTAGTGACATCTGTCTCCTATAGGTAACTCTCAACATCCAAAAAGTTAACCAATACTGCAGAGAGAAACTGACAACGCTGGAGACAGGTAAGAACACCTCTCTCAGCAGGAGATGACTGGTCATGTGTGTAAGAAGATCTTTGTATTCCCTTCCAATCCCTTTCTGCCCCACACCAGGGGATCTGGGTAGAGCTGGTGTTTCAGAGCCAAATAGGAGTAAGTAAACTCTGAAATGGTTTTGAGATTAGAACTTTAAACTAGATTGGACTGATTTTTAATAAACAACATAAACAGAAAATAATAGAAATTAAATACTAAGAAGACCACTCCTTGATGCAAATGAGAGGTTCAAAATAGCAAAGAAAAGGGATGGTTTATGGAAAATGGCATTTTCATGATACCTCACTAAGTTGAAACTACTCAATAAACTGATTATATATATATTTTGCACTTAAGAATTCTTGAATGGATGTTTCTACGTCTCTATGGTTTAAATTTTTCCTTGACTATCATGTATGTCTGTACTCAAAACAAAAATGAACACTAAAAATAAGTCTCATATCTGGAGATAAAATTGTCCTGATGTTTTACACGTACCCATTTCTTCTGACTTAAATGATGTGTTGCTTTAGCTGTTTGAATAGAATGTTGCATTTCTGAAAATGGAGAAAATAAACTATGGAAGATTTATGACACTTCACATACCATAGGATAGTTCACTTCAACTTTGATTGTGGTTTTTTAAAGTTAAAATTTTAAGTGGATATTCTATTGTACTTTGCCAAATTTATGCTTGAAGCCATGTTTTTTGAGGATTATTTTCTAGTTGTGAATTATTCTGTCTGATACAACTTGCTTCAAATTATTTGCAATCGGTTTTATTGAATTGCTGAACCATCTAGATATGTTATGTTTGGTTGTAGCTAGACAATGTCTTTGTTGAAAAACATTATTTTTTGTAAGTATTCCTTACTGTTTTCCCAAGAACAGTCAGTGCCATTTATATGATATATATGAAATAATATAAGACAAAGTTACAGGCTTTAAGTTATCCTAGACATTTTACAACCCTCAAGACATCTTATTTTTGATTCACTGTTTTCATTAAGTTCTCTTTTCAACAATAGTGTTTAACTTTAATGCCATTTATTTTTACTTTTGCGTGTTCTGAAGGGAATCAATTCTAGTTGGTACTTTGCATATTATCACCTGACAGGTTGTTTTTTGTTTTGTTTTGTTTTGTTTTTTGACATTACAGAGCATGACTTTTTTTCCATTCAGTTCTATGCTGACAAAGAGTAAACCTAAATGTTTTTTATCATCCAGAAAATTTTACAAAAATATGCTGGAAAAAAAAAGCTGTGTGGCAGACAGAAATGTCAATGTACAATTCCATTCTACATGAAATTATTAGGACAAAATTCTCAATACACACACACACACAAATTATTTGTTTTTTCATAAGTAAGAGTAAAGAACTAGACTGATAGAATGTTTCAAGAGCTCTCTTCAATGATAAATTGAAATTATTTTTGCTTAGGACATTTTGATTCTCTGTATAATATTTAAACAAGCATATTTCCTACATATCAGAAGAAATGAGCCATGTTAAAATGCATCATTAGGAGGAAATATGTTTCAATTTATAATAACAATACACTCTGAAGAAAAAAGTTTGCTGCTTTTAAGTAAGAGCACCCTCATAAACTTCTGTGCATGTTCATATTTTGTAAAAGCTTAATGTAACTTACATATGTAATTGATGAGAGTTGCCTGGGTGACTCAGTCGGTTAAGTGACAGACTCTTGGTTTCGGCTCAGGTCATAGTCTCAGGGTCTTGGGTTCAATCCCTGCATTGGGATCTGCACTCAGTGGGGAATCTGCTTGAGGATTCTTTCCATCTCCCTCTGCCCTCTCTCCTACTGTCCCTCTCTCTCAAATAAATAAATGAATCTTAAAAAAATAAATAAATAAATAATTGATGAGATGATAGATTGATTACTATGACAAAGTAAATTTTATTCAAAAACCAGGATGACACTCTAAGGTCCTAAATATTTGCATTTTTGTTAATTTCTTAAATCCCATTTGTGATTAATCTGGAGGTGTAGGAAACAAAAGAAGTGTGCTCCATTTCATCATACCTCAGCAAATTCTCCTTGGTACAGTTATTTCACGGTGGCTTAAGTAAATACTCAGATTTGGTGACCCCCAAAGATTCATTATTCATTCACAGCAGAACTGTGATTTGGTGGGGCAGGGGTGGGGGTGTAGGGGTTAGGGAGTTAGGGTGATGAATGTGCTCAAAAGCCGGAAATGACTCGTGATTTCTAGCCACTCCAAATTGTCTTTCACCCCTTTGCTAGATGTTGGCATTTGGAAATTATGAGGAATTACGTTGAGGAAATCTGGGAAGGATTTTGCTTTCTCAATAAAGGCAATCGGTACTCTCTCTCCACTTTTTTACTTTTTTTTTTTTTAAAGATTTTATATATTTATTTGTCGAATTGAGAGAGAGTGAGAGCACAAGCAGGGGGAGCAGGAGAGGGAGAAGCAGGCTCCTGGCTGAGCAAGGAGCCAGATGTGGGACATGATCCCAGGACTCCTGGGATCATGACCTGAGCTGAAGGCAGACACTTGACCAACTGAGCCACCCAGGCAGCCCCACTTTTTTACTTCTTTAAAGCAGACATTCTTCCTGTAGTTATAGGAGTCATAGAATGAACAGGCAGAAAGAGTACAGAAAGGGAAAGTCAGTATACTAATGGTGTCACATGTTCCTAAGGAGTCAGGGTCTTTAGTGGCTTCACTGAAATTTCAATTAAAACAAAAAGAACAAGCCTGATCCTTATGGTTGTTGCCATGAAATCTGGGAGCAATTACAATGGGATAACTAGAAAGAAAAAGCACACATAGAAAACTCACGTGAAAACTGGAGTAATGCTGCCAACAGCTAAGAAACAACCACCAGACGCTAGGAGGGGGCCTGGAAAAGATCTGCCCTAAGTGCCTTCCAAGAGAGCATGGCTGATGCCTTGATTTTCTATTTCTGGCCTCCAAAATTGTGAGACAATAAATTTCTATTGTTCTTAGCCATCCAGTTTTTGGTACTTTGTTACTGCAAGCCTAGAAGACTAGTGGAATACTTAAGTATTAGAAGTGCAAAATTTTTATTTAATCAGTTAATGGATAAGGTGAGAAGTTTTAAAACAAATCATACTAGTAAAAATCATTTAGTCGATCATATTATTCCATATGTGATGAGGGTAATAAATACAATAAACTTTCTAAAATAGAGATCACATTAATTCTCAGGCTTCTGAAAGTCTATAATAGAAAATCACCGTTTGCTCATTAGATTCCCATAGACTTAGGCAGCAATGTAATATCTTTGAATTTCAGTCCATTCACAGTGTATCCTTCAGATCAGTTTACTTTGATGTCTTTATAATGGAATCATCTAATCTATTCTCAATTCATGCTTTCTTATTCATTCAGCATAACAATATCATATGATTTATCTTTTGAATAAGGTGATGCTTTTCTCAAACTGTATATGACTCACAGATTGCTTTCTTCAGCAGAGGGAAATGTGAGCTCATTTCCTGCCAACAAAGTAACTGCATAAAAAGGGGAGAAATATATTAAGATGGTGGAAGTTTTACTTTTTTAGAGAAAAAATGTGGCATTAAAGGCATTTTTGTTATGAAGGTTGAAAAGGCAAAGGTCTAATGTTCATCTGTTCAAGGATGACAGGATAACATTTAAACATTTAAATAATGGAGACATCTGATTCTGCACAACCTTGGCTAGAATAAATTCTAGGAGAGTTTAACAATGAATTGAGTGATTATATATAAATCAAAATTTTGTAGATAGATATTTTGTTAAGTGAAAAATTCTATTACATCATAATCATATATTAAGCATATTTAATTATTGGGCCTTCTTTGCAAATATATTATTAAATTCTAGCAAATGAAAAGGTAAACAATAAGATCAGATATTTTCCAAAATTGAGATAACCAAAGCTACAGTGATATTTATAATAGTTTAAGGATTTTATTAATTGGACATATGCTATTTGTAACTGTATTGAAGGAAAAAAGTGGCTGAAACTTCAAAGGCTTTTACTCCTTTAAATTTTGTTATGTCTAGTATAGTTGTTTCTCAGGTGGATTCCACAGAATATAACATAGTATAAACCAAACTCTGTGGTTAAATAAAGTCAGAATGCTGTATGCCGTATCTTCCTAAGTATCATTCTTATACTCAGGCTTAGATTTTTTGGGCAAAAAGTTCAAGTCCATTTAGGAAAAACAAAGAGAACAAGGAAGAAGGAAGAGAATGTGGCCTGAAAAATATGCATCTATTCAAATCTTTACTTTGTAATCCAATGCTATTAAAATTATGCAGTATAGTTTAATGAATTATGTCTTCCTATTCTTTGCTAGATATATATTTGAAGAAGTTCTGTTCTTTTATATCCTTAGTATATATGAAATCTAATGACTTTATGAAAAAAAAATACACCATATCATGGGGGAAAAAAAGGAAACCTAATTTGTGACTTTATTATAATTACATTTAAAATTATGTAGAAGAACTAATTACATATTAGGAAAGTCAGTATGGAAAAGTGCTTTATTTAAACCATGAATATTTCGTGTTTTTCTAGGACTTGACAGTTTAACTCAACCTTCTATTTCTAGAGTAACCCATCTGACGATTCTTGTTGTAGTGGGTTAACTTTCATTCCTCTGTAGTATTCCAGCCTTTTAACATATTATTTATCCCTCCTCTGTTGATGTGTAGGTGTTGATGGGGTCTTACTTCTTGTTACTGTATACAATATTTCTATAAACATTTTGTATGTCGATTCTCGTGTTATTCTGTGCAAACATTTCTCAAACATAAACATGTATCCCTAGCAATGAAATTACAGGAAATGTATGAACATTCTTGACTCTATTAGAAATAATTTAAAAGAAAAGTTCCCTGTGTGTGTGAAGTTCTAATCCCAAGATCAGCAAATGCATCCCTATTTTCTCTCAACTTGCTACTCGCTAACACTGGATATTTTCAGAATTAATAATTTTAACAATCAAAGATACTATCTTTCATATATATATAATTATGTATTCTATGTATGTGTATATATATGTGTGTACATATAATTTATATATATAAAATTTGTGGCATTTTAAGTTCCAGGCACAGCTATACATATAGAACTTACAAGCTTAACTCATCTCAACAATATTGCAATGAGATGTGTGTATTTTCTTGAGAGGAAGACCACCAAGGTAAAGTGTCATTTTCATCTCATCATATTAAGGGTACGTACTATCAACATGATGTCACTATAGGTGTTAACTTTGATCACCTGGCTGGCATAGAGTGTTTCTCAGCTTTCTTCCCTGTAAAGTCGTTCTTTTTGCCTTTTGATAATGTGCTCTTTGGGAGGCAGTCACCATGCACCATTTAAGAAATGGGGAGTTATGCTTCCCTTCCTTTAGAGTGGAGTTCTTACGTCATTGATTTTGGATTCTTCTGAAAGGGATATTTTTCTCTCCCTCTTCATTTAATAATTCATTCAATTATTTAGTTACATAAGTACTCACAGATAATACTTTTATACTATACAATCCAAAACAACTTTATTTCATTACTCAAATTGGCCATTAGAAGTTCTTTTATTTGACTCCTGTGTCCTTTAACATACCTCCATCATTGTGGTTTTTTATTTGTTTGTTTGCTGAAGACTTTCTTCTGTACCTATGTAAAAGATGCTTCAGGCTCATGTGTATTTCTTATCCTAGTCCACAATCAGTCATTTCTTTCAGGATCTCTGTTCCTTTTATTGGACAATAGTATTAAAAATCAACTTTAGGGCAGTAAGCATGCCTATTCCTACTGGTTGTCATTCCTTTTAGGTCTTCTTAGCTGATAGAGCAAGAAGATATATGTGTGTACACTAACCCGTAAAACCATCTGTATCTATTTTAAGTTAAATGAATTCTTACAAATGAGCCCAACTCTAATCCATTACCATAGGACTAACACTAGCTTCCTTCCCTTGCTTATCTATAAATTTCCACTCAACAGTGAGAAACCTGATTCCTACCATCTGCCATCCATTTACTTAAATTCCAGCATAATGTACAGCAGTATCAGAATTGTTGACCTACTTGGCTACAGGAAACAACTTTACTGGCTAATGTACCTACTTGTGTGCAGTTCCTTTTGCCTTTAATCCTATTGATTCCATTGAATTCCAAAGTTAAGTAGGTCAGCACATTTCTCCTTGACTCTTCAGTGAGGTGGTTTCATATATTTGTAGTATGGCTATATTCTCTTGTCAGAATTTGCATACATTCCTGGGATCCTCTAACTTCTAAATGATTTTTTTAAATTTCACATATTAAAGGTTACTTCTTATGTTACAAAGTTCTATTGTTTTTTTAAAATGAATAATGCCATGTATTCAACATTGCAGTAACATACAGAACAGTTATACCACCTTAAAATCCCATATGTTCTACCTTTTCATCTCTCCCTCCTCTCCTTCCTCTGAATCCCTTGCAACCCCCACTTCCATAGTTTGTCTGATTTTTTTTTTTATTCTATAGTTCTGCCTTTTCCTGTCTGATAACAGGAGTCATGCTGTACCTGCCTTTTAGTGCTTGCTTCTTTGACTTGAAGTATGCATTTCAGTTTTACCCATATTTTTATTGCAGAATGATATTCTGTTGTATAAATATACTACAATTTGTTTAACCATTTATCTATTGGAGGACACTTTGTTTGCTTTGGGACAATTATGAAGAAAGTTGCTGCAAGTATTCATTTAATTCTTTTGTGTGGATTTATGTTTTCAACTCAATTGGGTGAATACCTACAAGTGTGATTGTTGAACCATATGATGATACTATGCTTTCCCTTGTAAGAAACTGCCAAACTGTCTTCCAAAATGGTTGTACAATTTCTCATTCCTAGCAGCAATGAATAAAAGTTCTTGTTATTCTGTATCCTTCCCAGCATTTGGACTGTCAGTTTTTTGGATTTAGCCATTCCAAAAGGAATGTAGTTGTATCATTGCTTTATTCTGCAATTTCTTAATAACAGAATGAACATGTTTTCATATTCATATTTTACACCTATATGTCTTCTTTGGTGAAGTATCTTTTCAGAGATTTGCTCAGTTTTTAATTTGGCTGTATGTTTTATTATTGCAGAGTTTAACAAGTTTTTTGTATATTTTGGAGGCATAACCATTTTGGTTCCAGTCCTTTATCAGAACAGATATTTGGTTCCAAGTCCTTTATCAGATATGGAACCATTTGGTTACAAGTCCTTTATCAGACAATATTTTACAAATATTGTCTCCCAGACTGTGTCTCTTTATCATCTTAACAATACCCTTGGCAGAGCCAAGGTTTTTAATTTTAAGCAAGCATAACATCTTTTTTTTTTTCTTTCATGGATTGTTTTTTGGTGTTGTATTGAAAAGCTCATTGCCAAACCCAAGGAAGATTTTGTTCTATGCTCTCTAAGCATAGGTTTTTTCCTATGTTATCTTTTAGGCATTTTATAGTTTTACATTTTACATTTAGGTCTATGATCCACTGTGAGTTAATTTTTAGGAAAGGCATAAAGTCTGCATCTACTCTTTCTCTCTCTCTGTCCTTCTCTTTTTTCTTTTTCTTTCTTTCTTTCTTTCTTTCTTTCTTTCTTTCTTTCTTTCTTTTTTTCTTTCTTTCTTTTTTGCATTGCGTATCCAACTGTTCCAGCACTCTTTGTTGAAAAGACTATTATTTCTCTATTGAATTGCTTTTGTTCCTCTGTCAAACATCAGTTGACTTTATTTATTTGGATCTATTTCTAAGCTGCTTCCTCTGTTCTATTGATCTATGCAACTACTTTTTCACTAAAACCATGCTTTCTTGATCACATAGTTTTGTAGTAGATTGGCCTCAAAACCAAGTAATATCAGACCTCCAACTTTGTTCATTTTTAGTATTGTGTTGGCCTCTTTATTTAATATAAACTTTAGAATCACTTTGTGAATCCACAAAATAAGGCCTATTGATTAATATTGCATTGAATCTATAAATTAATTTGGGAAGAACTGACATTTTAACAATATTAAGTAATCTAATCCTTGAACGTGGAACATCTCTACATTTGTTTAGATATATTGTATGTTTTTTGGTTACCATGTCTTATTTAATTATATAAAAAATACAACATAACATATTCTACTGATAATGGACATTTGAATCTTTCTATTTTTTTATTACAAATAAATGTTCTTTAAGTATATTGGCACATGTTTTGGTGGACATAAGCACTATATTGGTTATGTGCACAGAAGATGATATATATAAGGCATATACACTATATTTTAAGCACAAATTACATATAATACATAACACATTTAATTTATATGTATAATTTTTATAATATATCTTATACTTGTATGTATATATTTATATACATTTAAAGTTCATTCTGCTAAACATTTCCTAAAGTGATTGTTTCAATGTATGCTTTCACCAAAATAAGTAAGTTTTTACAGGGGCTCCTTTTCCTCCTTAACATTTTTATGGTCTGTCTTTTTCACTTTAGCCATTCTGATAGGTCTTTATTAATATTTTTCTGTAGTTTAATTTTCATTTCTCTTGGCAAATGACATTATTTTCTAATTTTAAATTGGTTTATCTTTGTTATTTTCTTATTGAAAAAGTTTAAAATAAGTATGGATACAAATCATTATATTGAATGCACCGCTCGAGTTTGTACTGAGGGACAGAAAACATAGCTATTTTAGGGGGAAATATTACAGGCTTAGTTTTTAAAGGATGGTAATAGATCTGTGTGAATATGCTTAGATGGCATTTAAATATAGAAATGAACCTAAGAGTGTGATAACAATAGAAATGTACCTTAGGTAATCGTTCCCTTAAAGGAGAAATCTTGACTCTCTTTTTAAATTTTTAAAAAATTTAGTCTAGCTCCTGTCTTAAATTTCTCTCTAAGGTCTACTAAAAAAAGAATCAACAAGTAAAGCTTCTCAAACACTTTCATGCAATTTTTATCTTAAATTCTGTTTAACATAGACTACAAGTTTAAAAATTGAAAAACTGAGTTTATCTTTTCTCAAGATCATTTTGATAATTTTCTTATTATAGGTCATAATAACATTCTATTTTTAGATTTTTTTTCACAAAGTAATATTCTTTCAATAAAGGCTTACATGTATACTGGCATATTCATTTGAGCCAGATGGAAATTCTATCAACTTGTGCGTAGCTTAGGTAATTATTTCATTTACTTCATAATTATTATTTTTGAGGATGAAATAGTCATCATCCAAGAAAAAGTTAAAGTCCATGAAATTCAATTATCATTTGAGCTTCAGACATGCTGCAGGTAGTAGATTGAAGCTGTTTTCTATTTCTGAGTGGATGTGTGTATGTGTATGTGTGTTTAACTTTGAATTTCATAGACAACAAATACTAGCTTAGTACATGTGGTTAATTCTCTTTGTCTTGTGCTCCAAATGATAGTAAATTCATTTTCAAAATATAAATAATAAATACAATAAATATGAGACATATAAAATAAAACCATAACAGTGCTTTTGAAAATGTATGTTATCTCTAGGTACTATGCCAAATTAAATACCAAGAAGGTAGACCCTGATTGAAGAAAGAGAATTTTAATACTGGAAATCCAGGGGAAAAAAATCAAAAAAAAAAAAAAAAAACCTATGCAATCCCTTTTCCACCATATATAGAGGTTCTCAAATGGCATGAAATAAGTTTTATTGACCAGGACAATAATGTTTTGATTCTTATTGTTATCAGTATACACACCATTAGGTGGGGACTGTACTTTCCAAGATTCCCAATGGCTTGAACATTCTTTTTATCGATTGGAGTGGCTGAATCAAGCATACATGTTGCCTTTTTGACTCTTACAAGCAATTGGCACAATGTCCCATAATCACACATGGGAAGTTTTCACTTTCCAGTACCACATAATTTATACCTCCTTTACAGTCTATTTGAGGCTATTTTTTAAAAAAAGAAAAGTTTTAGGGCAGAAAAAATATATTTTCTAAAATTGAGGTTTTGGTGATATTCTTTAATATTCCATCATCAATCTTTCATTCATCCAAATGTTTTTTTTTTCTTATTTTCTGTTAGTTCTATGTCTCACCTTTCCTTTCAATTTCCTATATTTGAAATGAACCATATTAATGTTTTCTTACTAACTTCTTACTCATCTCTCCTCTCCCTATTCTACTTATTTTTAAATTGCTTCCATGAAACTGCCACACCTCTGAATAAGTTGAAATTTTCCTGTAATTTCCTTTTCTTTTTCCTGTATTTTAGTGGTCTACATGTTACTTCCATAACACTAGCAGAAATCTTTGAAAGGTTGAAAACATTGGCAAATTTTGTTCTTCATATAGCCTGAATTATAATGAATAATTTTACTTAAAATCAACAGAGAAAAAAGTGAGAAACAATAACCTATAATTTATTGGTAGACCATATTAACTGGTGTGATTGGTATAATATTGGGTAAAGATATATCTTATTACCTGTGCTTACTGCTGAATGACCTCTTACCACTCATAAAATATTATATGTGTAATGAATATAACATAGTACTTTTCCTCTCACTCATTATTAACATCAGCCTCAGTCTATTAAATTAAAAAGAATGACCGCCTATTACAACCATTTCCTTCTCTTGCATATCAACAATTTGTCTTGAGAGCTAACTCCCACTTTGTTCTGTAGAAGGATCAGGAAAGATCATACACAAGACTCTACCCTCCACCACAATTGTTTAGAAGAGAGAGAGAGAGGAGATAGAACCTGGGTAATTCCCTCTCACAAAAATATGAGGATGGAAGAAGAAAACTGGTGTGAGAGCTGTGGGTTCAACACTGAAAAAAGTCATGCAGACCCAGGGTCTAAAGCTGCCGTTTTGGAGCATACTTGATAATAACTAAACAGGCAGGTACATTTGGCAGGACAGAAGTTATACAGAGAGATATAAAGGAAACAAACTTGTAGGGAGTGTGAGAAAAAGCAAGAAAATTTGCTTTCTCATTTTCCCTTTCCTAGTCTAAAATTTTTATGAGACCTCCTTGTAATTCTTTCCCTTATTTAGGATGGCAATTTCTTAATTACTATAAATTCCCCAGCAAGAGGGATATTCAACCAAACAAAATTCTCTGACGTGGATAATCACAATGCTTAATGAGCATAAAGTTTTAAATGAACACTAACATTTTGGGAAACATATTTAATATAAATGATACTTCTTGGGGGACACCTGGGTGGCTCAGTCAGTTAAACGTCTGCCTTCGGCTCAGGTCATAATCCCAGGGTCCTGGGATCTAGTCCTGCATCAGGATCCTTGCTCAGCAGAGAGACTGCTTCTCCCTCTGCTTGTGTTCTCTCCCTCTCTCTCTCTGACAAATAAATAAATAAAATCTTTTAAAAAATTAAATAAATAAATTATAGTTCTTGCAGTTCATTCCCTAATTTTAGTCCTGAAATATCCTGTCTTCATGAAAAAAGTATATAATTTGCTCAAACCAATTATGAGATATTCCATAATCTATGTCACTCCCAGAGATTATATAATGAGTAAAACAGACACAAAAGAGGGTCACCTGTTGGGAAAATCTCCTTTGCCATCAATCATCTCTTTCTCTTTCTTTCTGGCTATGTATCCCCTGTTGCTCAGTTAATTGGGCCTGGATAACAAATCACAACACTCGCCAAAACGGTTTTCAGGAAAACGCTGTTCTCATGAGTATTGGATCCCTACACAAGTGGCATGAAATAGGAATGATCTTAAAACATGAGTTTTGCTCAAATCAAAAACTGTTGTCTAAGCTAAAACTGCAAAGTCACACGCTCGGTTTTCCCTTATCATATAAAAACTTTGCTAAATTCACAGGTCATTTGCAGTTATTTTCATATATTGGATTTTGTATATACCTTATGACTTCTAGATAATAGACGTGTCATCAAAAGATATAAGGGTTGTTACTTCTTTCCCAATTTTGATGGTGCACATATTTATGAAGGTGGATATTTTAATGATGCAGGATAGGAGTTAAATAAAAGGGTTTAATACTAAAAGACATCTCTTAGTAGAAATAAACATAAAATATAATGACATTTTATGAAAAAGAAAATGTACACAACTTTGGTAGACACCACATAAGATAATTCTTGCTTTTCATATATGTTCAATTATGTTTAGCAACCGGTGGAATGCTGCCAATATCTATAAGGAGAAATCCTAGATGTGTGTGTTGCTTTTTATTATTTTAAACAAACAAACAAAATCAAGAAACAATGATTTCATTCAAATCTTATGACCTAAAGAAAATGTGTGCAGAAGTTAAGGAACTTGAGAAATAGGCAGTTAAAAACAGACTTACTATGCTACTGTTAGAAATAGAAATATCCTTCTCATCTATGTTTCCACCAAAAAAGTAGAATGGCCAGATTATTCTACTAGTATCTAAGTAGACCTCAAATTACCCTTTTTTATGATACTGCATGCTGTCCCACAAAATGCAGTTACACTAAAGAGCAACAATGAATGATAAAGACACCCTACAAGTGAGCAGCAATGGCTTTCCCCCTGTGTTATACTGCCCTGTTGTCAAAATATGAATTGTTTTTTTCCATAGGGCTTTTTCATGGGGCCTCTTTTTGAGGAAGAATGATTCCCTGCCCTACTAATGTCAGGCCTGGGCGTGAGAAATGCTTTAGACAATAGAAAGTGAAGAGAAGAGAAGTGTGCACCTATGCTTAAGAGTCAGTGCCTAATTCTCCCCTCGTCTCTTTCTCACTGTGTCATCGCTCATTCACAACCTGCTCCTTCAGGTCTAAGCCCAGTCTGATGACGATGTGAGGCAGAGCTGATGCTGAACCAGGATGGCCACTCAATGTAAAATAGAAATATATATATATTTTTTATTGGTGCACCCGTAAGACTTTAAATTTAAACTGTAACATAACCTAGCATAAGTAGGCTGATAGATAACCTACCCCCAAATAATTAGCTTTATCTTAATAGTGACTGATTTATGAACCCACACATGATTCCATTTAGGAGCTCTGCTGAAAGCTTCCTGAGAAAGGTTTCTTTGCTCCAATAAGGAGACTGAATTGAAGAAAAAAAAAAAAGAAAAGCCTCTATCCTTCTTCAGGGGTTCTCCATATAACGCCTACAGCGGCTACGGCTACCTCACAATAATCATGGAGGAAGGCAAACAACCAGAAGATCATGTAAAACCAGAGGCAGAGCACTAATTTTCTGGGCCTGAGGGCTGTTTTAACTCTAGACATATTTGAAGTAAAATAATCAATCTCTTTATTTTTAAAACCAAGTTGATTCAAGTTTGACATTTCCTTCTTAGAGTGCAATATGAGGGTTATCTGTATTCCGACTATAGTTATAGCAATTTTTATATATGTGTAATAGAATACATCTTTAAAATGTCACTTTTAGGCCTATTGTTATATGTTGTAATTTAAAAATAACAAAAAAAACCCCATTTTCACAGAATACTATTTTGCCACAGTTCCTGCGGTTGAGAGTCTCTTGTTTTGATTGTGGTTGGTTGCATAAAATCTAGTAACCATGAGAAAACCGCTTTCAGAGAAGCTTAGCAGCACTGCCAGATAATTTATTTCTGAAAATAGTGTGCAAAGTCACCACGACTTTCTTCCTTTCTGTTTATTCTTTTTTGAGGTAAACACTTTAAAGGTGTTCTTATTTCATAATCAGAGCATTAAGGATTTTGTTGGTGGAACTCTTTGTGAGGATTTTCAATTTTGCAGCAGTTTATAACTGATTGGCAATGAGTCGTGCAGAACCCTACAACTTTGAGAACATACAGCATTGTGCTTGGCAGAGATAGATGTTGTACTTCAAAAAACCTTCACGAGCTAAAAATGCAAATTAGCATAATAGTTTTCTAACTTCAAATTAATTTAATAAGTTGCCGAATATTCAAAAACCAGATAAAATGTAGAACATAGGTTGTTAAAAAACAGGATTTATCTAAATTCCAGCTTTCTAAATACCACTTAATTTGTTTTCTAGTTGTATAACACATGGTACTGGTGACATTTCTGTTTGTATTTTATATACACATTCACACTCATACCCTAGAAGGGGAGTGAAATATGAGTCATCTGAGTATCCTTGAAGACCCTGGAAAAGTAGGATGTAGTCCTTTGCGAAAGGACATTTGTTCAGTTTATTTGGAAATGGAATGCAAAGACAGTTATGCTGGGAAAAGTTTCCTTAGAGGTAGTCTTCCGCAGGCTAGCGAACCACCACAGGAAAGAGATGTGTCATTTATTAATGATATACCATAGCCTATGTCTGTCTTAGTCCATAACCATGAAACTTCAATGCCAGCTTCAAGGGTGTGTGAAGTGCACTGTTACACAGGGTTCTATATTTAGAAGGGCTTGACTTGGCTTAATGCCCCACTTATTGCCATCCTAAAATTCTTAATACTTTTTGAGCATAGAGTTTTTCATTTTCAGTTGGACTGGGCCGCTAAAACTTTGTAGCTAGTCCTGCCTGGTTTTGATTGCCCAAGTTTTAAAATATAATGATCAAGCAGTACAGTCAAAGGTTATAATTTAAGGGCAAAAGATGAGAAAGGATTAGCAAATTCAATATTGCCCATTAAGATGAAAGTTAATATCCCTAGTATGATCTATGAAATAAACTTCTTATAATAATTTTTATTTGAGTACAATGATGCAACAATGTTACATTAGTTTCAGGTGAACAATATAGTCGTTAAACTTCTCTGTATGTTGTGCTATGCTCAACACAAGTGTAGCTACCATCTGTCACCATACAGCACTATTACAATACCATTGACCATATTCCCTATTCTGTGCCTTTTATTGCCATAACTCATTCATTCCATAAATGAAAGTAGACTGATAAGAGAGCATATGTGCTAGGTTCTTGAATACCATTCTGGTCAAGAGGAGTGATACATTTATACAATGTATCCTGATTTTTTTTTTGTTGTTATTTATAGTAATGACCTTACTTTATTTTTTGATACAGATATTCTCTGTTCTCATGTAAGGATTTTTAGTAAGCTTTTCATTAACTAAATATTCATTAAATGAATTTTGTATTAATTTTCTAGGGTGCCATTATAAAATACCTCAGACTGAGTGTTTAAGCAACAGAAATATAT
This sequence comes from Ailuropoda melanoleuca, assembly GCF_002007445.2. NCBI lineage: Eukaryota > Metazoa > Chordata > Mammalia > Carnivora > Ursidae > Ailuropoda > Ailuropoda melanoleuca. Next base: position 118,058,986 of record NC_048222.1, read on the forward strand.
TTTCTCATATATTTGGAGACTAGAACTCTAAAGTCAAGGTTTCAGCAGGTTTGGTTTCTCCCGAGACCTTTCTTCTTGCTTGCTCATGGCTGCTTTCTTGCTATGCCCTCACATGGTCTCTCCTGTGCGTGCAAGAAATCCTGTCTCTCTGTGTCAGAATTTCCTCTTCTTATAAGAACACCAGTCAGATTAAATTAGAGTCTACACTAATGGCCTTATTTTAACTTAATGTCCTCCATAAAGGCCCTGTCTCCAAATACAGTCAAATCCTATGGTATGGGGGATTAGGGCTCTACCAAATGATTTATTTTTGGGGAAACACATTCAGCTTATAACAACTTCTAGGTGACAGAAACTTTTTATGCCTTACAAATGGAAAGAATATGATAGTGGAAATAGACTGATATAATATTAATGACTATAAAAAGCCAGAAATGTTCTGTGAGGTGGGGCATACAATAGAGGAAATAATGATTTTTCTTGGTAGATCTAAACAAGACAGTTCCTGAAGACAGATGAATACAAATACATCAAATAGGAAAAGCATCCCTTGTAGTAGAATTTATAGGAGAAAAGGCAGAGTGTGAAAGAGTTTGAATTTTTATATGAGTGGCAGTAGATACTTTTTGATTAAAAATATATGGCAGAAATGCAAATATAAATAAAAATATGATGAAATGAAAAGCAGAAAAGGAAAAAAGTATAGGTTAGAGTCATGGTTTATTCAAAATTTACCTTGAAGTAAATTACATGCTGTAGAAAAAAGAATAAGGCTGTGTATTTGAATACTCCTAAATTCAGAGTAAGTTGATACTGTTAAGTTGTGTAAAACTGTACAAATAGTTTAACAAGAATGAGCCTTAGTTTCTTTTCTTGAGCAACAGTACTGTGACAGAGGGGCCACTCCTTTCAAATCCCATTACTGTTCTTTTTCAGTAATAAGAACTTCAATTTTTAGGTTAAAAAAAATGCTGCCCAAGTAAAGCACTACTTTCTCTAGGTTCTCTTGCAGCTGTGTTTGGCCCATGCTTAAGGTTCCCCTGCTCCACCCCTGAGCCACCCAAGTGCCCTATTTTTTTCTTTAATACAATGTATTATACTTACCAAGCCTAAAAAGGGAGAATGTCAGTTAATTGATCTATTCAACAGTGATGATTTGTAAGATTTGGAGTAAAATACAGATATTAATACAATAATACTACTAGCCTTTGGTTAAAAGGAGAAATTTTATCAACTAAGGAAAATAAAAGGGATTTTTCCACCATCTCTCTAAGGAAACTACTGATTAATTTTTCTGTATTTACTGAAAGGAAAAGGAATCTTCAAGGAATTATTTGCAAATAAGCAGAAAAATTACTATCTGCCTATATTTAAATGGAAAAAGGGACATTTCACCAAAAGGTTTCCACACTCAAGACTCCTAAAGAAAAGTGAAGTGGAAAAAAAATCAAGACATAATGGTATTAACAAACTTTTATTAAATCTAAGATTCCGCACAACATATATTAAAATAATTTTCAAAGTAATGAAGGAAAAAATATTTGGCCAATTGAATTTCAACAAAATTAAGAAGTTGTGTTCTTCAAAAACACAAGGAAGTAAAAGGACAACCCACAGACTTAGAGAAAAATATTTCCAAATATATCTGACAAGGGACTTATATCTAAATTGTAAAAGGACTCTTACGACTAAACAGTAAAACACAAAAAACTCAAATTTTGGGGGCGCCTGGGTGGCTCAGTCGTTAAGCGTCTGCCTTCGGCTTAAGGCGTGATCCCCGCATTCTGGGATCTAGCCCCACATCAGGTTCCTCCACTGTGAGCCCGCTTCTTCCTCTCCCACTCCCCCTGCTTGTGTTCCCTCTCTCTCTGGCTGTCTCTCTCTCTGTTAAATAAATAAATAAAATCTTTAAAAAAAAAAAAAAACTCAAATTTTTTAAATGAATAATCTGAATAGAGATTTCTCCAAGGAAGATATGCAAATGACTAATAAGCACGTGAAAAGCCACTATATCAGAAGCCTTAGGGAAATGCAAGTCAAAGCCACAATGAGAAAACACTTCACATCCATTAAAATGGCTATCATCAAAAAGGCAGATAATAATAAGTGTTGGAGGGGATATGGAGAAATTGCAACCCTTATAAACTGCTAGTGGGAATATAAAGTAGATAAGGTTGAAATTATAAGCATTCAGAGAAAATGAAATAAGAGGATAATTTGTTTTAGTGAAAGCATGAATAGGAATATTCAATTTTAAATGGCATTTATTGGGAATAATAAGGCAGCTAGTTTGAAATACAGAAAACTTGGTTTCAATTTAGATAATAGAAATGATATATGAAGAATATTCAAACTAAAAGTTAGCCTATGTAAGTAAGAAAGAGCAAAAGAATTCAGCTCAGATTACTCCCATCTGGAGGTGAATGATTTAAAAAGATTTAGTAGGGTAGTTGTTAACAGAATTTTTGGTTTATTGTAACAAACTGTGAGTAACAGGGATTAACATATTTGATGAGGTTCTGTAGATAATCTTTAGAAATATGGTAGCAAAGATAATGGTAGAATACTGCTGTTCTAATTTTTTAAGTCAATGTTTCTAAGTTGAACTTTCCAGCCCTCAGTTTTCTGTAAATGTACATTTGCAAAGAAATATTGTCCTAAAACTGTCTCTTCATTGCCCAGATAGGAATGTTGGTAGATTCATAGCTTCACAAACTATCCAGTCTCTCTGCCAAGTTCTTGATTATACGTCAGTGGCTCAAAGCTAAAAATGGAATAATAATTAATGACTCATCTTGACAGGTAGAAATGCTATACAGTGATTTACATTGGTATTTGTTTACAACAAATTCTTTTCAGAATTGGAAACCCTTACTTAGTTGTTTTGATTGTCAAGTTTCATGAAGAAAAACACCACTTAAAAAACATTAAATTTATTTGTACAGAATATTTATGCCATCAAATACTTCATTACATAACTGAAAATACTTGGAATTTGTATTACTTATAACTTGATTAAGAAGCAAAGTTCAAGAAACTGTCTTCTAAGAAAAAACAACTAATATTTTTTAGTTGATTAATATATCATAGTTACTATGAAAAATGGAGCATTTGATGGTGATATAAGTAGTGTATCATAATTAAAATTGAAGTACTTTGGACCTGAATATTATACAGTACCTAACAAAGATGCCTTTCTTCACACCTCCCAGATGCCAATTGAAATAAACAATGGGATGTACACATAAGAGAAATCTAATTAGTACAAGTGTTTGTATTAATTAGAAACCTCTGTTTGACAAAAATACATCTTGAATGAAATTAATCAACAAAAAGAATTGTGTCTCAACAAAGCTAAATCATGAAAAGGCAGAGCTGAACAAAAGTAAGGTTCAATTGGTTAAGAGAATATGAATAGTTGCAGGATTTCTCCTTCATTTCTTACCAATGTTGTTCTATATATTTTATCATTTTTCTCTCCTGGTATATACAGATAGCCCAGTCCTATTTCTTGCATGTAACAATGGCAATTAGTGGCTCTAGATTTTTATCAAGCCAGCTTGAGACACAAAGTAAAGAAGACTTCTTTCTTGAAGCATTAGATATAAAATTCCAGCGATAGACTCTGATTAGCTTTGTTAAGGGTCATACTACTCAGCCTGCGTCAATCATTGGGGTAACAGTATTTGGTCCAGGCCAGATTACATGGAATTCATCTCAAAATGCAGGGAACTCAGAATAGCTACATCAGTTTAGAAAAAGAAAGCAAAATTGGAGGACTTACCTTTCCCAATTTCATCATTTACTACAAAACTACAGCAATGAAGACAGTATGGTACTGGCATATGGACAGACATATGACCAATGGTATAGAATTGAAAGCCGAAAACTAAGCCCTTACATTTATAGGTAGCCAATTTTCAACTAAGATGTCAAGAAAATTAAATGGGAATGAAATCATCTTTTCAACAAATTGTGCTAAGACAACTGGTTATCCACATGGGGAGGGGGGAGGAATTTGAGGTTGAGGTTGAGTTGTACCTCACACCATACCAAAAAAAAAAAGTTAAAGTGGATTGCAGGCTTAAATATAAAAGTTAAAACTATTAGTCTTAGAAGAAAATACAGAGTATATATTTATGATCTTGGGTTTGGCAATGACTTCTTAAATATGACACCAATAGTGACAGCAAAAATAAGAAAGAATAACAAAGTAGACTTTGTCAAAATTAACTACATTTTCTCTTCAAAAAACACCATTAAAAAGTAAAAAAAAATTGTCCACAGTCTGGGAGAAAATGATTGCAAAATATCCATCTATCTATGTATCTTTCAATCAATATCAATAGAATTCTATCCAGAATAAAAAGCCTCTTACAACTCAACAATAAAAAGTCAACTCAGTTAAAAATGAGCAAAAGAAAGAAAAATGAGCAAAAAATCTGAAGACATTTTTCTAAAGAAGATATATATGTGTGTGTGTGTGTATATATATATATATATATATATATATATGGCTAATAAATACATGAAGAAGATACTCTGTTAGGGAAATGGTCATGAAAACTACAATGAGATATGACTGTATACCCACCAAGATGGCCATAATAAATAAATATATAAATATTAAAAAAAAACAGGTGTTAGCAAGAATGTGGAGAAATCAGAACCCTTACATGCTGTTGAAGGAAATACAAAATTATTCAGCCATGTTGAAAACAATTTGGCAGCTCCTTGAAATGTTAAACATTTACTTATTATAAGACCCAAAATGATTACTCCTGTGTGTGTGTTTGTGTGAGTGTGTGTGTATACACACACACTAAAGAAATGAAATCCTATGTACAAATCTTATACATGAATTTTCATGGTGGCATTATTCACAATAGTCAAAAAGTGGAAACAAAACAAATACCCATCAAAAGATGAAGAGATTAACCATTAGTATGCCTGTGCAATGGACTAATAATCAACGATTAAAAGAAATAAAGTAATGACACATGTTACAACATGGCTGATCCAAAAACATTATGCTGTATGTAAGAAGCCAGGCACAAAAGAACACATAATGTATAACTCCAATTGTATGAAATTTCAAAAGAAGGCAAATATAAAAAGGCAGAAAATTAGTGAGATTGGTGGTTGCCTTGATCTCTGAGCACATTTTTTTAGGGTGAAGGAAATGTAAATTTATATAATTGTAATAATTGAACAACTCTATAAATACACCAAAATTTATTGTACTGTATATTTAAACAGTTAAAGTTCACGGTACATTAATTCTAACTCAGTGATGCTGTTTTTAAAAGGCAGAAGAGATCTAAATGAGACATTTTTTATAATATCCATTGCCACCAAAATGTGCCAATATGCTACAAAAATACCACTTCAAATTCGTTGGCTTACAGCAATAACTATTATTTTCAGTCATGAGTCTATAGGTCAATTTTTGTGGATCTTCGTGTCGCAGATTGGCTCATTAATGCATCCGCGCTCAGCCGTTTCCAGCTAGGTGGCTGAATAAATGTCTGTAGATCTTGACTGTGTGCTCAACACTGTGTGTGGGGGGTGACTAGCTTTCAGCTTCTATAGGATTGTCTCAGATTTGTATTCTTATTCCTTCTTCAGGCTAGTCCAAACACAATTTAATAATAGAGAACACAAAGAGAAGGGAAGGCACATACATGAAGAGTTTTCAATTTTCTGCTTCACTCAGAACTGCATACATCCCCTTGGCCAAAGCAGATCACATGACCAAATTCAGAAACAAGGGGTTAAGAAAATTTACCCGACTTTCTGATAGAGGAAGCAAGGACGCACTTACATAACATAACAAACGCTAATAATAAGACTGGAGAAGTAGATGATACAGCAATTGCCCTACTGTGTATTTACTCAAAGAACACAAGAACACTAATTCAAAGGGATACATGCACCCCTACATTTAGAGCAGCATTATTTACAATAGCCAAGATATGGAAGCAGCCCAAATGTCCATCAATTAATGAATGGAAAAAGATGTGATATAGATGATAGATGATAGATAGATAGATGATAGATAGATGATAGATAGATAGATGATAGATAGATAGATAGATAGATAGATGATAGATAGATGATAGATAGATGATAGATAGATGATAGATGATAGATAGAAGATAGATAGATGATAGATAGATAGATGATAGATGATAGATTAGATAGATAGATAGATGATTGATAGATAGATAGATGATAGATAGATGATAGATAGATGATAGATAGATGATAGATAGATGATAGATGATAGATAGATAGAAGATAGATAGATGATAGATAGATAGATGATAGATGATAGATTAGATAGATAGATGATTGATAGATAGATAGATGATAGATAGAGATAGATAGATAGATGATAGATAGATGATAGATAGATGATAGATGATAGATAGATAGATAGATAGATGATAGATAGATGATAGATAGATGATAGATAGATGATAGAGAGATAGATGATAGATGATAGATAGATAGATGATATAGATAGATAAATAGATGATATATAGATAGATAGATAGATAGATAGATAGATAGATGATAGATAGAAAGATAGATGATAGATGATAGATAGGAATATTACTCTGCCATAAAAAGAATGAAATCTTGCCATTTACTGTCACATGGATGGAGCTAAAGAGTATTATGCTAAGTGAAATTAGAGAAAGACAAATACCATATGATTTCACTCATGTGGAATTTCAGAAACAAAACAAACAAGTAAAGGGAAAAAAGGCAAACCAAGAAACAGACTCTTAATTGAAGAGAACAAACTGATGGTTGTAAGAGGGGAGGAGAGTGGGGGTTGGGTGAAATAGGTGATGGGGTTAAGGAGTGCACTTGTCAAGATGAGCCCTGGGTGATGTAAGGAATTATTGAAACACTATATTGTATACTTGAAACTATTATAACACTGTATGTTAATTGGAATTAAAATAAAAACTTTAAAAAAAAAGCCTGGAGAGGTAGACACTGGTGGGAAAAATTAAGGGAAAAAAACAACAAACAGAAACAAATCTATTCCCAAATTAACTCTTAAGTAGATTGCAAAATAACCTCACAATGTAGCAATGTATTTTCTTATCCGTAGATCCTTCTCTCTTTCTCTCTTTAGTTCACACACACACACACACACACACACACACAGTGTAAAAAAGTAAAAAGACAAAATAATGTACCATAGTGGTCATTTCCAGGGAGAGTATCTAGGATGAATTTTAATTTTTATTATACTTCAAATTTTCTTCTCTCTCTCTCTATATATATATATAATACAAAAATAATTTCATGATTATTTAGTCATTAAGTAGTAATTCAGTAGTAAAATTGTAAATGAAATTAAAAGTTTTAGTTTTTACCAAAATAATCTACTTTTTACAATTATTTTAAGTAAAAAGACTCAAGATACTCTTGGTGACTGACAAATCACCTAAAATATTAGACATGGAAAGAACCTTGGTATTTATGAAATCCAAAAGCTCAATTTACAGGTGAGGAAACTGCATCAGGAAATATAAGAGATTTGATTTAGGTAGGACAACTAAAAATATTTCAACAAGACTGTATGAATTTGCAAATTGTTGGCTGCTTGTTTTTGTTGTCAATATTATGGTTTATTTTTTTTTTCATACCCTGATAAAATACTGGGATTAATTTTAATGAAGTTTATGTAAAGATAAGAGGAGTTAGCTTATAACATGAGATGCATTTTCTATATTTTTCTCCATTATTATGCTCTAATAAATTCTAGATAAGGCACATGGTTTTATATCTTGAATTTTATGCTAGCATTTTAATGCATTTTCTTAGTATACTTACAGTGATGTAAGTCACACCATGTCTCAAATTTCCCAATAAACTGGGACATAAACCCAATCAAAAACTTAGAATATAATCCTCCATTAAAAGAATTTCAGCACTGGGTCATTAAGACACTTGATAAAATATGAAAATCACTAAAATGAGTGGTTGTATACTAAAAACGGTGGAAGTGGTCATATAAATATGATTTTATGCATTTTTTCTTTTAGAAACTACCAAGACATTATTTACTGATTACATTCCTTCGGATCTGGTAACTCATTGGTAAAATTCTTCTTTCTACAACTTGGACATTTGAGATAGCATTTATGGTTTTTCATTCAGCATTAAAATAATATATTCATTCAATGATTCATTCATTCATGTGTTTCACAAACATTTAGGGGATATCTACCATGTCCCTGGCACTGCACCAGGATCTGGATCATGAACAAGATATACTTAGCTTCTACCCCTTAATTCTGATAGTCATCACTCAAGAATTTCATAAAGAAAAATACTGTAGGGTTGCCTGAGTGGCTCAGTCGGTTAAGCGTCTGCTTTTGGCTCAGGTCATAATCCCAAGGTCCTGGGACCGAGACCCACATTGGGCTCCTTGCTCAGCGGGGAACCTGCTTCTCTCTCTCCCTCGGCCCCCTGCTTGTGCTCTCTCTCAAATAAATAAATAAAATCTTAAGAAAAAAAGAAAAAGAAAAACGCTGTATTTGTTTAGCCAAAGAGACTTGACTTTCAGGAAAGGATTTTGGAAGGATTCTTACTAGGTAACATCTCAAAGAGCCCAGTGAAACTTACAGTAAAGATAATCACAAGTACACATATTTATGTGTGTGTGTGTGTGTGTGTGTGTGTACGTAATTATATTAAGCCTTTAATAACAACCTTGTAATCAAAGTAATAACATGTATTCCTAAATTCATATATATCCAATCAAATATTTTTAAGTTTAGAGTTTTATCTCTTTTAGGACTCGAGTTGGTATTTCTATTTTAGAATTAGTATTAGAATATTATATTTGCAATAATTAAACTTAAGATATTCTTTTGCAAAATAGGTATTGAGTGTTCTCTGAGTACTGTATCCTATGTGATATAAATGAATTTCAACTCTGTCACCCCAGCATCTAGTATGGCCTTGATATGTTTTCTTCTCTTTATTTTTTTTTAATTGAAGAAATGAATGACCTTCATTCCAGGCACACCTCCGATCCTTAACATTGATGAAATTATTTATTATTAAAGCAGAGAACCAAAGTCCCTTCAAATCTTCATGTCCCTGCCACATATCCAAGAAAAAAGTTAAATCTAATCTAGGAAGTCAATTAGTTGTTTCAAGGTTCCAAGTGAAAGCAGCTTTGTTCTTTGGCTTCATGATCCTTGCAGAGTTCTCCTGTCAAATAACACACAGGAGGTCCCATTATTTGGACTCGCTTCTCTTTGAGGAATGCCCTAGGCATTGGATAATTGCTCATAAGATAAAGATCTACATTTTGAATACTACATAAATCTTTTGTGTAATGTTTTACAAATTATATTTTTGTACTTTATTATCTTTGAGCACCCTATGGATATTTTTCAAAACATTTACCTCCTCTTATATTTTCAGGTATCTAAAGCATATAAAGGCTTCTCTGTTGGACAGCAACTATACAGTTCTCATTTTAAAATATTTTTCCATTCCTTGTTTTGATTTATTTCAAGTCATCTATGTATCAAATGACAAACCAGTTGGTTGCCGACCTTTAAAAAATCCCAGAGCTTTAAGAGAAAACCATAGGGAACCGGTCCAAAATACTGCTCATTTTATAATAAGACTGCAGCAATTTTCTTTTGCAATTTGTAAGTAGGACTGTAAGCATTTTCAAAAATATTATATACCTGGAAAACATATTATTTTGTTAAGATATATATCTATATATAAAGATATATATCTTATACATATATACATACGTACAAAGTGTATGTGTGTATACACACACATATATATATATATATATATATACACACACACTCACTTTTATATAATCTAAAATTCTGTCTTTTACCTTTCTGGGACTGTTTGCTATTTATATGTTGGTGAAAGGATAAAAAGAAAGTAATATTATGCACTGATAAACTATACTAAAATAATACAAAAATAGGTGATATCTTAAACTTGTAAGAATATTCTATTTAGAAAACAAAATGAGGAGATTGACTCCAAAATGATGAAATGAGGATCTCTCTAGGTGAGGTGATCAACTCTCCAATGAAAATAATAACAACTAAAATTAGCAAAACAATTAAAATTAAACATTACAGATATTTGTGAATTAACTAAACAATAGGGAAAACTTGAAGTATTGGTAATATGCTATAATATGGATGAACCTTGAATTATTATGCTAAGTGAAGGAAAATCCCTCACATAACCACATATATTGTGGTTACATTTATATGAATTGTCAGAATACACAACTCTATTGAGACAGAAAGTAGATAATAGGTTGCCAGAGCCAGAAGCTGGGAGTGGGTATGAGAATGCAAAATGTCTCCTAATGTGTATGTAGTTTCATTTAAACAGAAAAATGTTCTGTTTTGGTGGTAGTTGCACATCTCTGAATATGATTTTTAAAAACTGTATCGTATACTTTATTTTTTTTTAAAGATTTTATTTATTTATTTGATAGAGATAGAGACAGCCAGCGAGAGAGGGAACACAAGCAGGGGGAGTGGGAGAGGAAGAAGTAGGCTCATAGCAGAAGAGCCTGATGTGGGGCTCGATCCTATAACTCCGGGATCACGCCCTGATCCGAAGGCAGACGCTTAACCGCTGTGCCACCCAGGCGCCCCTGTATTGTATACTTTAAATAGGTGTGCAATACTGTATGTAAAATATATCTCAATAAAATTGTTAAAACAGAAGGAAAAAACAAAATGGTATTCCTATACTAGCAAGACTTTAAGAACTTTAACACATGTTGTCAGGAAATGGTATAAACTCTGTATATTGCCTCTCTGAAATGCAGAATCTACTGGAATACAGCTCTCACTTCCATAATTATCTACCTGTATTTGATATGAATCCTCTGAACACATGGGCATTCTCTTCTTCCCTCAGTAGCCCTGATGCCAACATGGCACTGATTTTCTTGTTCTTTCTGGTTCGGAGCCTTATAGTCCTTACCCACACCATATTGTCAGGCTCTTGTTTGTGTATATAGCTCCCCATATCTGTTCTTTATCACTTGTGAGTTGAGCTTCTGTTGAAATAATGCTTATAAAAAGTAGTATTCTCAGCAGACTCTGTATATACACATTATGCTATTTCTATCCCTGGACAATAATAGAATAAAATAGAATTAGGGATTTAGAGGCTCTTTTTTTTTTTTTAAAGATTTTATTTATTTATTTGACAGAGAGAGACAGCCAGTGAGAGAGGGAACACAAGCAGGGGGAGTGGGAGAGGAAGAAGCAGGCTCCCAGCAGAGGAGCCTGATGTGGGGCTTGATCCCAGAACGCCAGGATCACGCCCTGAGCCGAAGGCAGATGCTTAACGACTGAGCCACCCAGGCGCCCCAGGGATTTAGAGACTCTTAAGGCCCAATCTTTTATTTTTCAAGACTCAGAACTTTGTATACAATATTTTATGTAAAATTATTGGGATATATTATATAGGTAGGTTTAAGAAGAACACACACCAAAACAGGATTTGCAATACAGTGTCCCGCAAAGCATTGTTTGACAAGATAATTTTTAAGTTAAAAAAAGTGGTCTAGGTTTAAATATGTTTGCGAGAAAAACAGATCAAATGGAAGTGAAGTGTTTTTTCCTCATGGGCTTCCATAATCATCTAAACGAAGTCAAGTAAGGGGGCGTCTGGCTGGCTCAGTCAGTAGGGCATGTGACCCTTGATCACAGGGTAGATAGTTCAAGGCCCATGTTAGGTGTAGAGATTACTTAAAAAAAAAAAAAGTAAATTAATAAACATTAAATAAATTAATAAATAAATAATAAATGGAGCAAAGTGAATTGTGACCCTTAAGAAAGGAAATACAGTAGTTTCCCAAATGTATTTGAACACAGGAACCCTTGTCATTAAAATCAACATTCTTAGATATTATAAAACACACTTTTTAAAACTACAAAAAAATAATTTTTTAGTGAGTCAATTCAGGAGTTCTAAATTCCTTAAAATTTAAAAGGGAGTCTATGTATGCATCACTTTAACACTATAATTTATTTTCTTTTATTTAACTTTATTGTATGAAAATAATACATATACATTAATTTATTTATGTGTAAAAAGTCAAATGGGGAAACAAGGTATAGCAATAGCAAATTTCCCCTTCTCTTTACCTGCTCTAACCTCCTACATGATAACAACTACTTACAATTATTTGAGCTCTTTATTCTACTATTCACTGCCATATTTCTAAAATGCGTGCCATATCTTATCCTGCTTTTCCTTTTTTCCTAAAATTTGGTTATTTATGTTGACCCCTATCTTTCTCAAACTTTCGCTTTCTCTCCTACACGCACAGTTCACTTCTCCTACATACATTGAATATAGTGTGTGATCAAATAAGTATCCCTTGCTTATATTATGATAAATATGCAAATTCTACTCATAACTTAGGCACGTAGTAAAATATGATTGCATTTTCTTTCTTGGAGACCGTTCTGCTTATACTGCAGTTGATGATTGTGAATGTCTGGGTGTGTTTGTGTGTTACTTCGTTTTCTATACACTCTCTACCTATTTATCCACAACTTCCAAGCTGAGCTGGAACATTTCTTTCAAAATAGTCAAACATCCAATATTCCATATATCCTTTTTATCCTTCTGTCAATCTTCATGACTTTCTCTAAAACTGCCAGTTTTGTAAGCAATTGGTCAGCCTTTCCAAATACTGCAGGTAATAGTTTTACAAAATCTTTTGTCCGATGTGTGCTAAGCAGCTTTCCACATAGGATTTTGGAGACCCAGGCTCCTTATATCTTTGGGGCCCTCATCTTGAATTATATGACTAGCAAATTCATTTATAAATGAAAACAGAGAATAAGAGAATCACTCACAAGAAATTTTTCTCAGCCAAGAAGTATGATGCATCATTTGTACCTATATTCTATTTGACACAACCCAGTCATATGGTCCAGTCAAACTATAAGAGGGTAGGAAACTATAGTTTAGTGTGGGGCAGGAAAGGGTAGAAAAACACAGATGTGAGCAGAGCGCTAGCTTTCTCTGCCTCCCTGAATTTCATTTATTAAAACAAAATTTAAAAAAAAAAAATACAAGCATTCCCAAAGGTGAAGCCAGTAATTTGGAAGGTGCTAATAAGAAAGCCTCGATCTTTTTCAGTGCCATCATTTAAATCAAGAAAGTAAAGCAACATCTGCAAAGTTTCACACATAAGAGACTATGACACCAAAATTTCATAATAATTTGAAACTAAATAGAAAACCAAGACACATTTGCAAATGCATAGATTCCAAACTCTTTGATTTACTCTTTTGGCAAAGTTCATTAGAAGATGCATACTAACTAATTAAAGATGGATTAAGATAATGAATTCACCAAATGGGAGGTCAGAGTAAGAAAGAAAATACTGACAGTGGGTACTGGTTCCGGTAAATATAGAATTAGGATAATGAAGTTTATATAGTTATTAACTAGTGAATTTATTCTAGTTAATTAAATATGATGGCATAAGGTAATAATATTACTTTAAAGTGATGATCTCTGACAAAGATGTACAGAAAAATATGAACAAAAATGTTAGGTGTTGTGAAATGAAGAAAGAAGAAGGTTGTTATGGTGGACCATTCTTCTTATCATTCACATGGGATCAATACATTGAATTTTCAGCCTTTTTATTTGGAAAGCATAGGTTTAAGCATATTATTTAACGTTGAAAATGTGAACATTTACAGAACTAATGCAAGCAAGGTATATACTAAGTCAAGCAATGTTGTAAAAACAAACAAAAAAGCATATGTCTAAAATAGGATATAAAAATGATTAAAATAAAAATATACTTAAAGGAAAGAGAAAGTTTTTGTCAATAAAAGAATAGCATTCAGATTATATATTTCAATGTCAACTAAACCAACTGAACATGTTCAGTTATTTACTAAAAAAAGGAAAATAGTATTAAAGACACAATGAAGAGCAATAAAGAATTTAAAAATGGATGAACGTTATGCAATTTTGCATTTGACAAGATCACCGAGGGACAGTTTATTTGGTGAGGTTGCAGAGATTCAAGTAGGCAACCATCATAATAAGCCAGTAAGAAACAATGTTTGACTTCATAATGGAGATGAAGAGAAATGGAGACAATTTAGATCTACTTTAAAAAAAAAAAAAGAGTATGTGGAGGGGACGGCAGGGGGAGAGGAAGTTATAAGCAGACTCCTACACAGGGCTGGATCTCACAACAGTGAGATCAGGACCCGAGCTGAAACCAAGAGTCAGAGGCTTAACTGATTGCACCACCCAGATGCCACCAGATCAAATTTGAGGTAATTGGTAATGGACTGGGTTTGGGAGGTGAAGGAGAGATGTGTGTCTAAGGAATGCAGCCTTACAGGAATCTGTTTTGCAGCCAAGAAATCTCCATCAAACACTGTGGAACTGTGCAACAAGCCACCATCTACCTTATAGAGTGAAAGGCTCTGCTGAGCACTGTAAAGAAGCAGGAAGTGGATCACTTGAGGACTGTGAGGTTTGAGATGCATAGCAAGTTAACAAAGGAAGTAAATACCTAAAATGTAGTAAAGGTAATACTAAACAGACAACTATGTATAATAGAAAAGAAAATCAAGAAATCGAAAAATTTTATGTAAGAATGCAATATATAATAAATTAAATAGCAAAATTTTCATAATTAGCTAAATTTATGTGTTGAGGAAGCATTAAGGTGCTTATATTAACATCATTCCATTATAATTTTAAATACAAAAAAAGAAAACCTTCCTAGAATTAATGGGGAAAAAATGTCTGCAAATATAAACTTCTCTTTAGATGAAAAAAGTCATTGTGAGCAAGGCACTCATAATGGAAATTAGAAGGAAGATTTTAATACATTTAAAGAGATACACATTTGTACATACAATACATACAGTGATGCTGTAAACAAATCACAAATTTAGAGATCTTAGTGAAAATATACTATCTACTAAGGATGTCATTTTTCCCAAGAACAATTAAAAATAAATTAAAATGTAATTTTAAAAGACAAATAAAAATATATATCCACAAAAGTTTACTTGAAAAAATAGTGATTTAGGTAGTTATCTTCTGAAAATCATACATGAACAAATTAGCAATTCAGATTGTACATTACAGTAGAAGGTAAAAAACACTCAGGGTAGAATCAATATTTTCATGGAAATTTCATGAGTCCTACCAAGAAATAGACATATTTCCAGGCAATCCAACTGGGATTTCAATGAAATCAATAATTAAACATTTGTGCCTATATAAATTTGACACTCACTGAGGCAGTAGAATATGTAAGGAGTTCTCTAAGTAAATGCTGCATTTGCTTAAAAAGTTAATTCAGCATTCATGTGGCTGAAAATATCATAAGCATTTTATACCTCTAACTTTAGTCATGAGGGCATGATACAAGAAAGAACACTGAGAAAAATTACTGACAATTGGATAAAAAGAAAAAACAAAACACAAAAAACTCTGGGTATTAGAAAATCTGGCTCCTTTTCCTTACTTTATTCTTTTGTACCTTTTGCAAAGCACTTAGCATCTTCAGTTCCAGCCTTAATCATGCAGCTGAAGGACTTAAATGCATTTTTTTTCCCTAAAGTCGCCAGCTGTTACAAAACTCAAGAATTTTCTGAAGTTACTCCGGGCCGTAGTGAGAGCTGAACACCTGTTTTATAACCTCCAAGTTAAGGTTCTTTCTAATAAGCCTTTCTACTTCCAGAAGTTGATAGAACTTCCCTTTTTCTTTTTACATCTGTTGTGTATACTTAGCCTGCAATAATCACAATTACTGCTAAATCAAGAATGCTCTCCAAGTAGACCATGCTTATGAAGGTTTTCATTGCATCAATGTCCTGACATGATTCTGTTTTTAAAGTCATTGCATAAACACATAAATATTGGGGAAACAAAGACAGTAAACACATAGGACCCACACAAGTCCTCCTGGAGTTGTGTTCATTAAGAGAAAGCCTAATAGGTGTAAATTGCTTCAGGTGCAATGGTCTCCCTCTGCTCACTGCATTCTTGGGGAGCACACAGAAGTCCAGCAGAACCAGGCTAATCAGACTTTGGAAGATGGACTCCTAAGAGTTAGGGTGGGTGCTTAAGCTACATAAAGAGTGGAACACAGACCCAGCTCCTCTGCTATTGTGGTCTGGAACCTGGACACATTAGCAATACTTTGTGGAAAAGTCTTGGTTAGTGTTCTATCACATAGCTCAGGGATTGTGACGAGAGGTAGCATGAGCCCTTCAGCCCAGCTTTTTACCATGGCATTTTCAGAAGAACAACTTTAGCCCAGCTATTTACCATGGCATTTTCAGAAGAACAACCCCATTGTGAGTAGTCCCACGTGCATACTGGACCCTCCATGTGCATGTTATGTCTACAGGTAGCATGTGCAAGTACAGGTGACTGTGTGCAGAGGTACGTGTGGGAGCAGGCAGGTGACTGGGAAGGTAACTTTCCCTTCATCCTGATGTACACTGAAGAAAAGACAGTCTTCTCTGATGACTTACCTGAAGTCTGCTTGAAGATAATTCTTCACTGCAGCCAGGACACAGCAATTATTTTACCATTTTTTTTCCCCATTCACCTTTAACCACCCATTCTCATGCATTTAATTTCAGCCACACTGGCTTTCTTTCTCTCACTTTTTCTTCCCTCAGAGTTTGTTCTTTAAAACTCCCAAAGTTGAAAAACTCTTTTCTGTGATTTTCATGTGGTTCCTTCTACTCGTCATTTAATTCTCACCTTACAATGTCATCTTCACAAACAGTCCCTGACAGTTTGTCTAATCTCTAATGCCCTTTATTGAGCTTTTTGCTATCTGTCTCCATCTACACAAATATTAATTACATGGGGAAATGGATGCTGTTCTGTTCATTACTTTATCCCTGTGACCTAGAAGAGGGCCTGAGCCTTAGTAGGTATTGAATATATTATTTGTTGTGTGAATGAATGAGGAAGTTTTCTACACAGCAGTGAGGGGCTGGGGCATCAAAGGAAGGTGGGGATGCCCTCACCCGAGCACAGCAGGGCTCTTTACTAGTGGGGAAGATCACACAACATGAAGTGACAACTGTCACCCAGTGTTTGAATCCACAGTAGGCCAACATGACTGAGTAGCCCATATAAAGTAGTAGGAATCTAGCGCACAGCTCTGGGCTGATAGGAAACTTTCCATTCTTTCTCAAATCTTTCTTAAGGGGGGGAAAGTTGGGAGGTGATGAGCGGGAGAAGGAGCTGCAGCAGGGGGAACAAACGGAGATATCAAAGTTCTTTCAAAAGCCAAAAAAGTAAAAGGCATTCTAAACAATAATTTAAAAAAATACAACCCAAACTGTTCTCAAACCATATGGATTTTCAAGTTATTATCTTCTATGTTCATTAAATAACACAAGAACATATTATTCTAGTTACATTTATTTTTACTTCTGGTGATCTTTAAAACAATATAAAAAGTAAAGCATTTAAACAAAAATATTCAAGCAGCTGAGCAAAGCCAAATTATTTCTTATTTGCATTTCTTATTTGCCATTAAATGGAATGGAAGTAATTAATTGCTTAGCAAGAATGATACATTTACATAGTGATTTTTAAATTGCCAGTTGCATCTTAAAGCTCTTAAATGGGGCACAGCACACATTTTGGTAGCGTCTTAAGAAGATAGTGTTTTATATCCATGGGTACTTATCAATCCCTTGTCAATTTATATTATGGTATAATAGCCAAAAAATCTCTAAAAGGCATAATTGCATGTAATGGAAATGGAGAAATGCCAAATACTTGGTTTCCATACCGATTAATTATCATCTTAGTGCAAATTATAAAGTTTTTGCTTTTTAAATAGGGTGTTCTCTGATTCATTTTTATTTCTTTACACAATCCAATAAGTAATTAATTGAGCAAACTTTCTTAGGTTTATCTAGTATCTGCATATACCTACTGATTTATTGCTTTTTGTTTGATTTCAAGGGTAATTTATAATATTTAATTAGAAGTTAGAATATCTGATTATAACTTTTTTCATTTTCCTTCTTATATTTAGTTTAAATATTAATATTTTCTTATGATTCTAAAATAATCATTAAGGATTTTGACCCCTGTGGTATAATTGCACTATTATTTTCATCTATAAATTCTTTTTTTATATGTTCTTTTCATAAATCTTTGCTCTACTATAACCTAGATGTAATGGGAACAAGATTGTTAAATAATAAAAACCCTTAACTGCTGTAGGAGAAGAGAAAAGAATTTGCATAGTCTTTAGAATGACAGGACTTTTTCTGTAATATTTGCTTCAAACCCTTCTCTTTTCACTAGGTATCAGAATGTTCTTAAAACTATTTCAAGAACAAAATCCAGGGTAGAGAGCACCCGGATTAGAGAGAACCATCCTCAGAAACAGATGCAACTGAAATTGAGCAGAGAGAAAGCTACATATCTTGAAATATATTGTTGGGATTAAAATATAAATTTTGGAGGGGCACCTGGGTGGCACAGCGGTTAAGTGTCTGCCTTCGGCTCAGGACGTGATCCCAGCGTTGTGTGATCGAGTCCCACATCAGGCTCCTCTGCTATGAGCCTGCTTCTTCCTCTCCCATTCCCCCTGCTTGTGTTCCCTCTCTCGCTGGCTGTCTCTATCTCTGTCAAATAAATAAATAAAATCTTTAAAAAATATATATATATAAATAAAATAAAATAAAATATAAATTTTGGGGGCACCTGCATGCTCAGTGGGTTGAGCATCCGACTCGATTTCAGCTCAGGTCGTGATCTCAGGGTCATGAGATCGAGCCCCATGGCAGTGGGGGGAGGTTCCCCACTCAGTGCGGAGTCTGCTTTTCTCTCTCTGTCTCTGTCTCTGTCTCTCTTCCTGCTCATGCTCTCTCTCTCTCTCTAAAATAAATAAATGAATCTTTAAAAAATATATAAACCTTTGACCTGAAACTAATATTACACTGTATGTTAACTAACTGGAATTAAAATAAAAACTTCAAACAAAAAAATATAGATAAACTTTGAACATTTCAGATAGAAAATGACAATTCTTTCATTTTGCCTAATAGTTTAGTAACACTGCAACCATCCAAATGCATGGTAAAATGCAACATAAGAGAAAATAAGGAAAAGAGTAAGGGCCAAGATGACCAAAAAAAATCCACAAAAAACAAACAAACAAACAAAACAACAATTTGAATAGAAGCTGAATATTATTATTCCTCACAGCAACAATTCAACACTTTTTTAAGTGTTTCAAAAATGCTACTCCTGGTGGGCCTGGGTAGCTCAGTTGGTTGGGAGTCTGGCTCTTGATCTTGGCTCAGGTCTTTATCTCAGAGTGGTGGGTTCAAGCCCCACACTGGGTTCTGTGATGGGTGTGGAGCCTACTTAAAGTAAAAAATGAATAAATAAAAATGAAAAATAAAACAAAAACTCTACCCCTGTCATTCTTAAATAACCTGTTTGCTTTCTATGAAGATATGAAATAAAGAACAGCTAGAGTTAGGTACCATGAGGTATTCAGCACTGAATACCTCAAGCAGAGCATTTTCTATATACTCAAATATATTTATGGAATAAATGAACAAACATTTGAATAAATTTATGAAGAAAGAAAAAGAAGTCCACTAAGCATTGGAAAGAAAAATATTTTTCTTCATTTCAAATAATCAAGATTCCAGTTGAATAAATGGGCCAATCTAGATAATATAACACCATTATGAATGCTCTTTGGAATTATTATTCTATTTTCCAAGATTTCATAATGCAGCATTCCTATCCACTCTATCAGAAAAGATGCATACTTATGACTTACATTGTTGATTTTAATATCTATTTAACACAAATAAGATGATATTTATTTAATAAAAATTGAAATGACATGCCTCAAATATAAAAGGATTCAATAAAACCTTTATTGCTCTTGAGTCAAAGTAGCTGGCTTCATGTTCTGTCTTGGCCAATTTGGTCATAATTCATCATTCTAAAGCTCAGATTCTTCAATTCTAAAATAGGAATGCAAATATGAGCTGCTTAAGAGTGTTGTTTTGAGGAATAAATGTGATAATGTTGATAAGATAACTAAATATGATATATATATGGGTATATCAAGAGTTTAAATACAACAAAGTTCTGTTGCTAATTTTATGTGTACATGTGGAAGATAGAGTTGATTGATGACTATTTGACTTTTAAAAGATTCCAAATTCATAAACATTACCATGCATGTTTCATTTAAGTGGTAAAAGGTCTTTAAAAACTAGTGATAATTAGGTTAGGTGGGTATTTATTCTTACTTCCCAATCTCTACATTTGTAAGTGTTAATGTAATGCAGGCCTTTACATGTCAAAATTGAGAGATTAAGGATAAGATTTAAAAGTAAGAATATGGTTTACGTATTACATAATAAATCTCTCTAAAATACAGTCATAAAATGAAGAATTACCTTTACAAACCTATGTTTCAATAATCAGTTTAAAATAATATTTTCAATGAATTTCACCATAATAAAACTTAATATAATGAATAATTGCATACAGTATATTTGTATATGGTTTATAATGAATAAAACTATATATAATATACTATATATATTATATTTATTATAGTTTATATTTTTCTAAAGATTTTATTTATTTAGAGAGAGAGGGATAGAGGGAGAGGGAGAAGAAGACTCCCCGCTGAGCAGGGAGCCCAACGTAGGACTCAATCTCAGGGCCCTGGAATCATGACCTGAGCTGAAGGCAGACACTTAACCAACTGAGACACCTAAGTGCCCCTCATTATAGTTTATAATGAATAAAACTATATTCCAGCTAAAACAACAGTTTCTATTTTGGAATGGGCAAAACATTATTTTGAAAATTTTTTATTTAATTTTTTGAAAATTTTATTTTTCTAAAATAGAACCACTTTTCAAATTTGATGATTCTTCTTTCTTAGAAGGTACCTATTTTGTACACGAAGCGTTCAATCACCCTAGGTCCTCAGTCACGAAGACCTATACTAACCACTGCACATTAAGTGGTTGCAATTGATCTGTTTCCTTGTTTATCCTAAATTCCTATTTGAGATCCAAGTTAAGTACCTAATCTAATAAATTGGGCTCTATGCATTGTGTACGTATTACAGTTGTGGCCTCCATTAGAGGTAATATCCTTAGTTTTATATTGTAAACTAGAAACTTAATAGTTGAAGCATGGGTATTAGGTTTAAGTACATTCAATTTTGGTCTTATTCTAACCACACTTGATAAACTCATTCATAATCTAATATTTTATTCCATACTGAGGCATTCAGTTATGGTGATTATTTATAAGGGCACTGAAGAGAGATTGCCTGAGTTTAAGTCCTCTGCAATCCAACATCTCTATGCCTTGGTTTCCTCACCTGCAAACAGGAATGATAATGAGACAGAACTCAGAAAGTGGTTGTGAGTATTAAATGTGTGTTAATACACCATTACTGATTAATTAAACTATTATCATTGTTATTATTATTAATAAGTACTATATTAGGTACTAGAAATTTTAAAAATAACACTTGTCATAATGAAGATGACAAAAATATCACTACATTTATAGGAAACACCTTCTCTAATGAGCATTTTTTGACCTGATACACATAGATAAAATGAAGCAATGTTAAAGGCCTAAAAGGTATTTTAATTAATTTTCCTATTTTATAGATGAGGAATTTGAGATCTGAAGATGTTAAACAATATCCCCCAAGTTACCTAATTAATATATGCTGAGGTCAGAAGTGAAATTCAATCACTGTAATCTAGAGACTAGGCCTTTAACTGCCTTCTCATACTGTATTTGCCTACAATATATGCCTTCTACTAATTCACAATTTAGAGAAGAAGAGGCTATAAAATAAAGGGTTATATTAGAAAGTAAAAAGACCCACAAATTTATATTCAAAGCAACAGTTTTCAAAGGCATCTGAAAGAAAGTAACTGTAAGCTGGGTCCTACAGGATACATAGGCATTCCCCACATGGATGAGAAAGACATTTGTATACCAGGAAGGAGAGACATACTGTGAAAGGCATATGCGAGTATATACTGAATGCCAGAGTGAGGGTCTCAAATGATGTGAAGTGAGAGCAGAGGAGGCGAGGAAAACCATTTGGTGCCATGGCATAAAGGTCTTTGTGATTATGCAAGACTGCATATAGCAGTACATTGGTTAAATCTCATAAGAAATGGAAAATTATATGTTCTTGTATTCTTTTTTTAATGAGCAACCAAGAACTATTTTCTATCATTACTTAACTAGCAACAAAGTGGATGAGATACAATGGTCTAGGACAGCGATAAGAGTAGGAAGACAAGGCAAATGTTAAAATAAGTAGCAAAAGAATTGCAGTGGAGATATAAAAAAAATAGACTATAGAGCAATTTAGACTATGGAATGAAGAAGATCTTTTCAACTGATTCTCTGTGTGAGGTGAGAGGTTGGGAGGAATCTTGGGTCACTCTGAGGTTTCTAATGTGAATGTTTGGATGGATATTTGTAGAAGGAATATAAAATAAGCATGTTTTGGAAAAGGTGATAATGAGTTAGGTTTTGAGCATTTGGACTTTTGAGTTCCTGGAGAGTATAAATACAGAAACTTCAAGTACATAGCAGGAAACATGTTTTGAAACCCAGGGAAAGTAAAGTAAGAAAAAAGGTGGCAATTTTGGAATAAACTATCTATTATGTACATATTCATTATCTTACACAAAGTAACTCTGCTAATTGGGGTTACTAAAAAAAAATACTATCATCCTCTACTTAGCTTGAACTGCTAAGTTATCCCTACTGCATAGCTTTTTTACTTTAACAAATCATTTTAATTGAATAACAAATGAGAATGTTGAACTTTATCTGTGCCTGTGTTTCTGGAAAACAGCGATGGTCAAGAAATCCCCTACCTTTTCCTGTGCTGGAAAACAGCTAATCACAAAGGACCATCCTGCTCTGGCATATTCTGTGAATTTGCTGCCTCCACCCTTCAAATAAGACTGCTGTTCATCATTCCTCCACACTCCCTTAAATTTCTCTGATGACTCCCTCGTTAATCTGCTCCATAAACCCCAATCCGCCCTCCTTTGCTTTGAAATGATACTTAATATCAACAGAACTTCCTATTGTAATAACCTGAATCTCCTTAATTGTCTGATGCATTTCATCTTTCACACAGCAAACAATCAATAGTGATTAATTCCAGGGAGAATGATGGATCTGGATTCATCGCTTGGTTTATTCATTTATTAGCTATGTAACTCTCAAAAGTTACTTTTCTTTTTCCTTAATGTCCTTACCTGAAAGTGGAGTTTTTAATGTGTCTCATGTTTTAATGCTTTATTTATTTTGAGATTTAAAATCAAATCATTTATATTAGAGAGCACACCTGAAGCCCCCTGAAATGAAAAGCCCATTCTGTACAGATCCCAAGGCAGTTTTCATGGGACATACAGCAGAAAAATATCACTATGAAAGTTCAAAATTTGATATTAACCCTTGTTTCTTCCTTTCCTTCATCACTCATTTTTAATGTCACCACATCAGGTTGAATATTTTTGTTTCTCTTCAAACCTAACCCAACAACCTTAGTACAGTGCTCATAATTTTTGGTTTACCAATATAGCCTTCTAGTTGCTATTAATACTGGAAAAAAATCCCCCTTGTCCCTATCCATCTTTACATCCTTCCCAAAGATGATTTTACTAAAATGACAATATAAGTTTGTCACTTGTCTGCTACATGTTTTTATAGCTATTAACATGCAGGAAGAAGTTAACAATCCTTACAATATCAAGCTTTTTATGATCTGGCCAATTCTAACATTTTTACCTTAAGTTTTTACTATCTCCATGCCGATCTTGTCTTCCTCTGCAATATCTAATCAATCACATCCTATCCTAGAGGCATAATAAACTATTCTTGGTCTCCAAAGGAAAACGCCTACAACTCTATGATTTTACAAAGGAAGGAAAACAATACTTTTCCCCATATTCAACTGGCTAACATTTGCTGGTCCTGAAAATTTTCCATGAATAAATTATCGTTCTCCCTTTTATACACTTATCAAACTGTGCTTAATCTTTTCTGTTTCTCCTGGTAGACCAAATATACAGAAAATAGAACATTTTCTTTATTTATATTTAAATACATAAAGTCTATGTGCTTATCTCAGAGTAGGTGCACTCTGTATGAGCAAGGATGTCATTAACTAAAATCACAGGTTAGACAAAAAAAAAAAACAAAAAACAAACCTGACCTTTCATTCATCAACAAGAGAATTATCAAGTTAAGTTTCTATCTGAATAAGGTGTTGTGAAAACACCATTAAAATCCTTTACTGAACATCTGAATATTATTCACTATGTAAGAAAGCTTTCAAATATTTGCAGTTTTTAGCCTACATACAGAAGCTGCATAGCTTTTGGCATACTTATGTAAACACAATTACGTTCTCTCTATCTGTACTATACCACATAAAAATACCAAACTTTCACCAAATTTGGAGGCTATAAATGATATTATTCAACTTAAAGTATATATTAAATAAATTATTCAAAATCCAATTTTTGAATGTACGGGTAGAAACACACATTTGTTTCCTCATGGTATATGACTGTCCTGAAAAGCAGAGCAGCTATTCATTCAACCTACATTCACTAACTGTCTACCCTGTGAGGCAGTATATCAGAGAGGTTCTTAGCAGGCTTCTGGAGCTAGAGTTCTGTAGGGCTTTTGTTCAAAACTCAATTCTTCCATTTGCCATCTATGTGGCCACTACAATTTACTTGTCTTCTTGTTGCCTCCAGTTCCTCATTTTTTAATCTACGCTCAGTTTACAGGCTTATTGTGTAGGTTAAATAAAATAACATATCTACACTGCAGAACTAGTGCCTGCCAATAGTTACTTATTGTTGATTTAGGCTTGGGTTGTTCTAGGGGATGAGTATCCAATGATGAGCAAATACTAAAAAGATCCAGCCCTCACGTACTGCACTTCATATCCAAAAGTAGGGACAGAGAGCAATAGTGTATTTGCACTATTCGTGCAGCATTTCAGTGCTGAAAATTACTAAAAAGAGAAATGGTTCTATATAAGCTTTTATTACGGTGATGGCTGAATTCCAAAAATGCTTCTCTGACCTGAGAATTTAATTTGATGGAGAGAGAAGGAACATTCCAGGCAGAGGTAACACCCTGAGCAAAGTTACTGTGATGGGAGGGGCAAGTATGAGGAAATGAAGACTAGCACAGCTAGAGGGGAGAGAGCAAAAGAAGAGGATTGGACTGGATGAGGTTAGAGACATACGTAAGACCCCAAAATGCCATTTTCAGCAGGGAAGTGTGCCAAGATCAGATTTGATTTATTTGAATGATTGATCTGACTTCACTGTGGAAAATGGATTAGGAAACTGGCCAGAGGAAATATTGATAACCTCGTCAGGAAGTTATTGCAATAGTCCAGGAAAGAAATAGTGGTAATTTGGGGATTAGGTCACAGGTACTAAATACAGAAAGAAATGAATGGATTGAAGAGATACATAGGAGGTAAAAATTGTTACTTGCTAATGAATTGCATTTAAAGGGCAAAAGAAAGGGAATAATCCTAAGTGACAGAAGAGGGAAAAAAAATCTGTGAGACTGGAAGGTGCGGCATCCTTTCTACAGTATAAATTTAAGTACTGCTATAATTTACCCGTATTTTTAAACAAGATAATTAAAATGTATTCTTGTTATCCAAACTTGAAGACATTGAACACAAATTTTCACATAGAGAATATATTTGATTCCCTTAGAAATGAAGTTAAGAAGCTTGAAAATCAATTATCTAAAAATAAAAGAAAATGAAATGCTTTTGATACTAAATAGGGATTAATTACAATACAATGTGTATTCAAATATGGATGAAATCATGTGACTGTAAATATCTGACATATCCTTTTAATAGTAATTATGCTCATCATCATCACGACTATGATCCAGAATAATGGTTTATTTTTCCTATTCATTTAAATATAATTTTCATCAAAATGCTATAATGGTTTGAGAAGTAAGTGATTTTAAGGAGCTAAAGACTTTATAACCCAACTAAAATAGGCTACATTTACCGGTTGTAAAAAATTCAACCAAAATTTATGTCTCATACTAAAAATAATGGAGAGTCTAAATACGATGTATATCATAAAATAATGAATATGTAATGTTAAGATATGTTATAATTGATGTTGTGCCTTCACATAAATTATTTTATTTATGCCCTACAACAGTTTTATCAGTAGATATTTTGATATCAATTTAGAAAAAATGAAAAAAGACCAACAAAAATCAAAACATAACCAAAATCAGAGAGCTAGTAAGAGCATATCTCTCGTATCTGAACCTTCTGGTTTGGATCAATTACTTTTGTTCTTGCTGTCTCATAGAACTTATGATACGAACAGGAAATCACATGGTATCTGTAAAAAACACATTAAGACCATGATTGATGGTTTAAAAAGGTAGCAAATATACAACCCCACTGGACCCTCAGACATCACTAATTAATCATCATACTCTCTCCTGCTGAACTTGAAAGAAGCTGTACCCTCACAGTCTTCCTCATTGCCATTTTCTTGGCAATGACTATCCCCGGAGCCGACTTGATGAGGGTGGGATCTGCCTTCTGAGCTATAAAGATTGAGAAAATTCCAAATAGTGTATAAATTTCATCTTTTGCTTAATAGATTCATAGAAGTTTAATAAAAGAATTTGAATTAGTAGAGGCAATTTAATGAGAATATAAACAAATATTTTCAAAATTTCCCATTTTTTTGAATAGAAGAAACAAACTGATAAAGATCAAAGATACCATCTAAGATTATAGGGCAGTATAGTAGCAAAGGTAGGATTTGCATTCAGCTCTATTTGACTTATAAACAAATTCATAATTTATTTCTTACTCTGACTAGAGAAGGAGCAGAATAGCAAATGCACAGCTACAGTAATTCTGCAGTATGTCTCCTGGATTGTTTTTCACACAAGGCAGTAGTGTTATGTGCCGGAGATTGTAGAGACTGAATTTGGCAGCATTCACCAGTTACTCTCAGAAAATGCAGAACTTAGGTTAAGTGTAACCTATTTAAAGCAAAACAGAAGATTTCCTATTTTCTAATGGATATAAGCAAAGTCTGTATTTCCCAGTTATAAACCTTTATAATTTCCCTTGCTTGCATTTTATTTGGATTAATAAGCAGGTTCACTTTTACTGAAAAATTAAAGAGAATGTAAGATAAATGAAGTCTTAACCATTTAATTCTAAACCACTCTTTAACACCACTCTTTTAATCAGTACTCTATGAGTAGATTTTAAGTTAAAGAGAAATATTTATTTTTCAATTCACTATTTTTAGCAATACTCTTTTCAGAGATTGACTGTGTTCCAAAAATCAATATTAATTCTAAATATCTTTCAACATTTTATAAAACTAGATCAAATTTATAGACATGTCCAATTCTAGTGCCTCATATGTGTGTTTAATGCAAATATAGAGGCTGTGGTTTTTCAAGTACCAGTTACCAAAAAAAAGGGCATGACAGTAGGCTAATTGGAAATCAAAAATATCATTTCATAATGTTGTCCTTGTAAATCAATACTCTCTCTCTGGTTTTTTTGTTTGTTTGTTTTTGTTTTAACACATTCTATCTCAGCACTCTGAATCTAACTTTGCTTGGCTTCCTTCTCTTTCCCAAATGAGTTTTAATTGCTAGTAAGGGGAAATTTGAGAGTTGCCACATTGCATTCGCTTTTCTGTCTTTAATGTTATCGTATGTAGTTGCTGTTGTCATTGTTCTTAGCGTTATTAGCATTGTTACTCACGCACTAAAATAATGTGCTTGATGCCACCACACACATAATGACCAGTGAATTTTAATTTAGCAGAATAAGAAACATAAATACACACTCACTCAAAGCAATATAGTTCATATCTCGTACTCAAAACTAATACTGCTGGCAATGTTAGTATGCATGTCCACATGAGAACAATTAGGGGTAAAAAGTACTCTGTGTGAATATACTCTTTTCCAAAGAACGTTGTCTTTTATTAGCAAAAACATATAATAACAGCAGTAATGGTAATAATAATAATAATAATAATAATAATAATAATAATTGTAAGAAATCAATATTTCAACAATGAATGATTGAATGGGCAGTTTTGAAAAGGAGAGGGACTGCTTTCAGAGATAGAATCTACCGTATACAGAGAAACTGGATGATAAGACTGCATCAAAGGTGAGGGAGTAATTAACCGGACAGTATCACTGCTTGGCCAGAATCATCATCTGTAAAATTGCAGATCACTCTCATGTCTGTGTAGGCCAAGGCAGAGATGGGAAATATGTACTTCTTCTTTCCTTAATATAGTCCAAGAGGGTGTGAAATCCACTGAGAAAGACTGGGTCAAATCAGAGGGACATGGGGGTAATGGAGTTGAGAATCAAGAGCACCCAAATCCTTATATTTTGTAGGATTTTAAAGACATGATTGCCCCCCTATTTCACCACAAGATTTTTTTAAACTAAGTTCTAAATTATTTCCTGTGGCTTGTCCTGTTCCATATTATACAATTCTGTGGGTGACATTTAGAGACATGATAGAAACATTAAAAGTACTGTTTTATCTTTGTCATTATAAATCAAAATCTTGTAGGACTGGCAATCATTCTACAAAACAGACCCCCAACCCATTTCTACTCTTTCCTGCGTGGTGGTGTAATGGTAACACAATCAGGCCTCTCAGAGAGTGAATGACAATCACTATTTTTCACCTCTGCTTCCTTTATAGCTTGAAGAGACATAATGCCAAGATCCCTGGAGCTCACATAGGTTGGGTGTCATATTGCTAAGCAGCTGCTGCTCCTTCTATTGCATTTTTCAATAGATTCTATTTCCAATAGATTCAATAGATTTGAAGTTTTAAGTTTACAGGAAAATTGAGTGGACCCCGGAGTGTATTTTTAAAAAATGTTCAAAATGTTAAAAACACAAAGATAAAATTCATAATCTTCAATATCTCCCTATTTTATTATTTTCTTCTAGACTTATAAAAAAGAAAAATCATTCTAGCTTCTGCTTTCTTTTTGTAAAATAAAAATGATACTAGGATAACAAAAATTATTTAAACCATTTAGAAAGTACAAATATAAAGGTAAAAGATAAGTAACACCCCAAATTGTAGTACAAGTGACGACTGTTAACATTAAACATTAGAGAGACTTCACTCTATATCCATACTTCCAATATGGTAGCCACTAGCCATAGCCATCTCTTTTCTTGTGCTTTGCTTTACTGTGCCTTGCAGATACTGTGTTTTTTACAAATTGAAAATGTGCGGCAAACTCACTTCGAGCGCGTCTATCAGAACCTCTTCTCCAACGCCATTTGCTCATTTCATTTCTCTGTGACACATTTTGATAATTCTCACATTAGTTTTAAATTTTCTGTTATTATTGTATTTGTTATGGTGATCTGTCATCAGTGATTACCACTCACTGAAATTTCTGATGATGATTAACATTTTTTAGCAATAAAGTATTTTTAATTAAGATATGTACATTTTTTAGACATAACACTATTGCATACTTAATAGGCTACAGTATAGTGTAAACATAAATTTTATATGTACTGGGGCACACAAAAAAATAATTTGGCTCATTTTATTACAATATTCACCTTACTGCAGTGGTCTAGAACCAACCCTGCAATACCTCTGAGATACGCTTGTCTATGACTATTGTGCTCTTGAGTTGTGGCTAGCAAAAGTAAAAAACGGCATTTTACATTTTATTTAATTTCATTGATTTTAATTTTAATTTTAATGGTTAAATAGGGCTTGTGTCTACTGCACTGGACAACATAGCTACAGACATTATTCAATGTACATCTTATTATTTTGAATATTATAGCATAAACTTTATATTTGCTAAAATGGAAAAGGCAAATTGTTGATATTCAAGTAAATGTTCTATTAAATAATGAATACCACTTCTGACAGACTCAATAAGGTTAAGAATGTTTGAAAGGTATTTGGGTGTTGTAGTCATTACAATTCTTGTAAGCTCTGTGGTTTAATTGACTCTTTACTTAGAAAAGTGATGATAATAGCAATCGCCTAATTCTCTAATCTCCACTGCCCTCACTATCATTTTGCTTAGTTATCATTTTAATATTTTCAAAGTTCATATAATTTAAATTCTGATTTATATCAGAAGTAAATTTTCAGTAGCATCATTATTTCTGAATTAATTCAATGCTCGTAACTAGTCCTTCTCTATCCTATTTTTTTCCATTTCTAAATGTTTTAATTCAATCTTGATTGGATAGTAGTTTGACCAAAAATGATTGATAGATACTGTGTTCCTTCATTTAAAAGACAATATTTAAAAGTACCTGTTTGCTGCTCTTATTTTTAAGTAGTGTGTTGATGAAGTAAACTGTTCTAAATATGTATTATTGTATAAACAGCCCTACAACTCAATGGCTCAAAACAGTAAACATTTTATTTTTGTCACCATTCAGCGGACCAGAAATGCAGATAGAGTCTGGCAGGACGGCTCGTCTCAGTTGCAAGATATGTGGTGTTTCACTGAGAAGATTCTAACTGCTGAGGCTGGAAGAGCTGAGATGGTTTTTACTCAAAGTTCTGGTCCCTCGCTGACACTCCACCTGGTCTCTCTCACCAACAAGGTAGCCTGGACTTCTTATATTTCAGTGCAAGACTCAAAGAGAAAAGAAGTGTTTTTCTGTTTCACTTATTTCTCTCTAAAGCTTTTCCTATTACTCTTGTGTCAAACGAAAAAAAAAAAATTACAGACTACTCAGAATCCAGATTTACATTTTTGGAGTATAGTTCAGAATTCCAAGTATTGTATTGACTTAGTATAGGCTCAGATGTATGAAAACAGAGTAGAGCTCTTCCTCTCTTTTCCATTCTCAACTATGTAACTTCTATGTTTTTTTATTTATTAAACTGGAATAATCTCCATTTTCTTGTATATTTGCTATTATTAGCAATTGGGGGAAGGAAAAGGAATTTTTTAGGAAGGTTTAATTCCAGAAATGCTCTTTTTAAATCCGGAAATGCTCCTCCAATTTTAGCTGAATAAATGTGGCCCATTTTCCAAATTCATGCTACTGTTACATCAGATTCCTTTCTGTCTAGATTGTGTGGCCCCTTTTGTTTTCCATGATAAAATCAACCACAGATTTCCCATTTATCTATGCATGTGTCTTGCACAGTATTCAATGTGAATATTTTAGGGCGTACGTCCTACTTGTCTTTGATTCCCCAAGCCTGTTTTATAATCAGAATTTGAGATATTTTAGTTTCTCTCAATCTCAATCTCTTTCTCTCTCTCTTTCTCTATCTCTATCTATCTCTATTTCTATCATCTCTCTTATCTCTAACTCCATCTCTAGCTCTTTATGCCTCTTTCTCTTTCTATTTCCACTTCCCTGACTGCCCCATAGGGGAACAGGATGGCTGACCAGAGGTGTTGTTCCAGTCAGTCTCACTACTCTTCCCCTGAGGCTTTTCCTTGGATCTAAATGATGTACCTTACATTTCTGTTTTCCAAAGATGGAGATTCTCCATGTAACTTAATAAGATTTCCTCACAAAAAAACTTCCAGACAGAAATTTTGTACCAATTTGGGGTTTTACAAAAAAAAAAATACAAATCTAAAATAAATACAGTTCCTTTCAAGCTGGGATCCAATTTCTTTTTTTCTTTTTTCCTGCAAAAAGAAATTAAACTGAGAAGTGTTTCAGAGGAAGCTCC
The DNA here is from genome assembly GCF_002007445.2 of Ailuropoda melanoleuca. NCBI lineage: Eukaryota > Metazoa > Chordata > Mammalia > Carnivora > Ursidae > Ailuropoda > Ailuropoda melanoleuca. The sequence continues at coordinate 118,090,892 of NC_048222.1, forward strand.
AAGGCATTCCTAGGGATTACAATGGAAATCACCCATTACTGTATATCTTGCCGGTGATCCAGCCCCTAATGAGATACCTAGGTGGCAGCAAGGAGGAAGAGGCAACAGGTAACACCAGTTTCTTTGCTCTTTAAATTGGATTCTAAATTTTGTATCTATGTACCAGCCCTACTATGAATCATGTCTCTGTTTTCTTTTTACCTACTCTGATAGGCTCCTATTTTCAGCATCCTGCTCTCAACCCCAGGCAAGACCCCCTTTCCCAATGTAGAAACCACTCTAGATTTTTCACTTTCTCTGCCTATTGCACATCTCTAGGCAGAAAATGTCTAGCAGCAGCTGCAGCCATTTTCAACTGAAACTGTTGCACATTTATGAAAAGAGAGGTTGCTTTCAAACGTGAAAATGCAGCATTTAGATATAATCTTTGCTCTGCTGACTGGGGGAAAAAGGCAAAAGCTTTTCGTACAATTTAAAGCTTTGGCTATAATTATGCACATATAGATGTCAGACAGAATAACCCTTGTAAGTAACAGTAAATGAGTCTGAATCATTTTATTAACCTTTTTTTTTTATTTGCCATTTATTGGAAAAGTAACCTTTCCAAAGCTGGTTAATTCATTTAAGTTATTATAACTTTGAACAATACTTAGGAAAGAGAGGCATTTTATTACTATTTATTACTATAAGATCATTCTGTTAATAATCAAAGCAATTCTCAGGAGAAATTGTGTCTGGATAAATGCTGTAACTGACATTCTTATTATCTAACCCTGTGATACGGGCAGACAACACTTACATATTCTATGATCCTTATATCACAGTCTCACAAAATCATAAAATCAGAAGTGACCTTAGAGATGATCTCATCTAAATACCTTACTCTGTAATGAAAGGAACTGATACCCAAAACATTAACTAGATCAAGTGATTGGGTCTCACATGATCACAAAGCTGCTTAATTAAAGTGTTAGGACTACCATACGAGTTATCCAACTGGTTTTCTCTCCACTAAGATACATCACTTTCCTAAAACCCTTGGACTAGAAAATGTTTTAAGTTTATTCCTACAGAATAAGGGTAAGAGACACAGATCCTGGCCTCCTCCTGGGCTATGTGACTTTGGAGGGATTACATAACCATCTTGTTGATGTGGTTTGAAGTGGTGGGATTTGAAGCTGAGGGTCAAGAAAGAATTCTTGAGATGCCTTTGGTGCAAAAAGGTGTTTTTATTAAAGCATGGGGACAGGACCTGTGGGCAGAAATAGCTGCACTGGGGTTGTGAGGAGTGACAGATTAAATAAGATTTTCTATCCTATGGAGGAAAGGGTGATGTTAGGGCTCCAGGAAATTGAGTCTAGAGGTTTCTGGAGATTGCTTTATTCTTGTAAATCATTAAGACAGTTGCAAACTGATGGAGACTCATGTCCTGCATGACTGTGATATCTATCAGTTAACCATGTGTTTTTCCCTTTCCTTTGTTCTAGGGCAGCCAGGAGTGCCTGAAGAATGTTACACATATCCCACCTGGAGATGGGCGGGGCGGGGGGGGTAGTGTTAGCTTGTGTTTTGCCCTCAGCTTGCCTTCTGCTCCCTCATCACTATGACCCAATTTCCACATTAGAAAATGGAAGAAAAACCAAACTTACCATCTTTTAACTTAAAAAACAAGAAAAATCAGATGTAGTGATAGTGTATATTACTACTCTTGTGAAACTTCTCCATATAGTTCCAGATATATCAACCCTACACTTTCACGGATAGATACGCCTTTATTTCACAATTAAAATATCAGTTAAATGGGAGCATTCTTATTTTCTTGCCATAAGACATGTAAAGTTACATCCTCTAGAAATGATTTTATTTCTCCTGTCCCTTCTGTTATATTTAAATGTAACATGTTAGTTGTACTTTGAAGTTTAGCTTTTTTGTTATTTTCTTTTGTGCCTTGCTAAACTGAGCTTTCTCTCCCCTGTTCTATCTGACATTTAATCCTCTCAACTAGGATATTTTTCAAATAATTTAAACTTCTTTCAAAAATGAAGCAAAGAAATAAAACCCATTAAATGATCCCAAGTACCACATTTCAGCAATGAGCCATTATCTTCTTTCTCATAGCAAACATAAGAATTTCCCACTGTTTCTATGTCTATTTTATCATATCACATATCAGTCATGCTACACATGATGGAACTTTGGTGTTCAATCCCCCACAGAAAGAGCTGCACTCTTTCTGCCTTGTTGTTTAATTCAGCACTCAGACCGCATCATCTCTCAGCAGCATTTGGCGTAGCTGTCCACTCAGGCTTTTCCTTTATTTCTCTCCTGTTTTTGTGGAGGTTTTGTTTGTTTGTTTGTTTGTTTTTCATACCAGTCTAGTTAGAACATCTAAGTCTCCTATTTATAGTACTTTTCCTATACTCATCCATTAAACTTCATAGTTTTCAGGATTCTCTCAAATTATTCTCTCATTTTGCTCAACACACTCTCCTTGGGAAATATCTCCTTTCATGGATTCAGTCACCAATTATTTCTTATTATTTATAATGTGTCCTGATTATATTCCAAAGCATCTGAACCAAGTATCTATGAGACATGGTCCCTTAAATATCCTTCCTTATTTATATTAGGTGAATTTTTAGACAAATTCCAGGGAGGTTCTCTTTTACTTGTGCTAACTTCTTAATAATTTATTTCAAAGCCAGAGTATGATCAGAACTCTTAGAGATAGGTAACTGTCAGAAATAATTTTCAACAAGGTTCTTTTGTTTTCTTTTCAGCATAAGAATAAATAAAATCATGTTACTTGCATTGGTAACTCAAAACCCATTTGATGAGGTCACTTTTCCTTAACAGATACAAAGTTCACAATAAGCTGGAGAGAGCACTTTACCCGAATTCTGGAGGGATAGACCTTAAGATTCATGCATGGTCAGCATTATGGACATAATCAAGTCAATGCTTTCAACTCTGAGGTAACTCATTTTCTCTTTTATACTTAAGATGAATTTGATGATGGCATAAAATTACTAGTTTTCTTTTCTCATTATGATACTAAGGGGAGTTGTCTGTATTTTTTAACAAATGCAGTCCAAAGGAATAAATATGACAAACACAACAGCATAATACAAAAATATAAAGACTCAAGACAATTTAGTTATTCTACTTTCTTCCCTAATTTTATCTAAATGGGCTTTTACCTCTTAGTATACTAACCTCCTGGTAACAACTTTTATTAAACATATAGGTTCTCAAATGAATAAACTATTGCACCCTGGCAATTTCTGTCTATGGAAGCAAGGTGGCTACAAGGCCCCTTTCTCTATTTTAGTATTTGTAGGTCCAAAACTGAACTTCCCTCATTCCTTGATCAGATCCTTCTCCTTAATTCCACTTTCATCAACCATAATTTAGGTTTAACTTGGATAATTGTAAAAAGGCTCCCTACTGGTCAGATCCTGACTTCACCACAGCACACATTATTTTTTCAGTGAAATTTCAAAAAAAAATTTTTTTGCAACACTTGATTATGTACCTTAACTCTTTTAATGTTTAAAAGGCTTTATTATATTCTAGAAATAAATTAATTCTCTATAGCAGATCTTAAAATGCCTTTCAGAATATCATCCTTGTGAACCATAAAGCTACATTTCTAAATAGTCCACTTTCTTTTCTCTACTTTCCTATCAGAGTTCGGCACTATAATTGCCTTTGAACTAGAATGTATATATCCATGTCACCTCATTGGTCACTATAAACTAGGACGGCAGACACCCTAACTCATTGACCATCATATAACCCCAAATATTGCTTGACAATAGTAGACTCTCAATAAGAACTACTTAAACAAATGTATAAATTTAAGTATAGCAATACAACTTTGAATATAAAGTTGATTAGAAAATCTCTTTTTAAAAAAAAGTAGTAACATTGTTGAAAACAGTATCACAGAGTTAACCACCTGTTTGCTGTACATACTACTGATGGTATGTTTGTATCATAACATTGATATTAGGTCCTAAGTGGGGAGGGGGGGAATCATATTTCTGAGGATTGTCAAGGGACATTGAGCAAAATGATATTATGCATGTCCTGAAGATTTAATGTACTTAAAACTATCTTGTGCTAGAGACAATCTCTACAAATTGTTCATGGACAAGAAAATAATCAAGCTAAATGAAGTAATCACTCAAGATCTCAAGCTTGTGACAATAAAATATTCAATTGAGAAAAGCAATCATTAAAAATTCTTGTATAAAGTTCTAAGTAGAGACAGGAAATAAATTTTATAAGCCTAAAAAGAAACATTTTAAAGCAAAGAAACGCTGGTTGTAGAGTAAAATAAAAGTGCTTGACTTTCATATAATGCCACTGTCAATACAAACTTTATATTTTTCTAGAGTCCTAGTACAATTAAAGATACTCTATTTAGTTAATAACTAATACACAGTAAAAATAAACCTGATTTATCTAAATATACTACTATTTTTTATTGTGGTAAAAAGATTTCTATTCTCTTAACAGATTTTTAAGTTTACATTACAGTATTAACTTAAAAACACAATGTTGTACAGCACAACTCTAGAACTTTTCCACCTTGCGTGACTGAAACTTCATACCCACTGAACAGCAATTTCCCATTTCCTACTCCTCCAGCCCCTGGAAACCATCATTCTACTCTCTGCTTCTATGCATTAGACTACTTTAGATGCTTCATGAAAGTGGAATCATGCAGTGTTTGTCCTGTGACTAGCCTATTTCACTTACCATACAGTCTTCAAGATTTAACCATGTTGTAACATATGACAGAATTTCCTCCTTTTTCAATAATGCAGAAATACTCCATTATTTCTGTATGACACATAGTCTTTATCCATTCATTCGCTAGTGGACATTTAGATTGTTTCTACCTAATGCTGCAGTGAACATGGGAGTGCATATATCTCTTTGATATTGTAATTTTAATTCTTTTGGATAAATACCCAGAAGTGGGATTCCTGGATCACACGGCAGTTCTATTTTCAAAATTTCAAGGAAATTCCATATTCTCCAAACCATTTTACATTTCTACCAATAGCGTATGAGGTCTCCAATTTCTACACCTCTTCAACAACTCTTGTTATTTTCTGTTTTTGTTTTTTTGTTTGTTGTTGTTGTTTTGATAATGGCCATCTTAAAAAATGTGAAGGTATTCTTTACTGTGGTTGTGATTTGCTTTTCCCAGATGATTAGTGATGTTGAGCACATACATTTTCATGTACCTTTTGCTCATCTGTGTGTCTTCTTTGGGGAAATGTCTATTCAAGTGTTTTGCCCATATTTTACTTCGTTGCTGTTTTTGTTTGTTTGTTTTGCTGTTGAGTTGTAGGACTTAATGTATATTTTGGATATTAACCCCTTTTCAAATACATGGTTTGCAAATACTTTTCTTCCCTTTCATAGGTTGTCTTTTTACTTTGATTGTTTCCTTTTTGTGTAAAAGCTTTTTAGTCTAACATAGTCCCACTTGTCTATTTTTCCTTTGGTTGCCTGTATTATTGGTGTCAAATACATAAAATCATTGCTGAGACCAAGTATTCCTCTGTTTTCTCCGAGGAATTTGATAGCTTCAGATTTTAAGATTAAACCCTAATCCATCCTAGCTTGATTTTTGCGTATAGTGTAAAAGATCCAATTTCATTCTTTTCATATAGCTATTACTGTTTTGCAACCTCCTTGGGTGCCTTCCTAGGGTAATCTGAAACCAGAAGACAGGGAGAGACCAAAGAAAGAGGCAGACCACTCCAGATTGGTAGATGACAGTTTTAATGAACAAGGCAATTTATTTATCAGGCTTGTCTTGGGTGGCTGTAAGACAAGTAGTTTTCCACACACACTTGCCAGAATCTTAAAAGTTTATATAGAGGCCTTAACTAAGTTAAGTCACATACCCAGTTCTGATAGCCTCAACACCACATTTCTATCTCAAGACCGTATCCTTAGAGCAGCTTCTGAGTGTAGGGAAGACAAGTAGCACACATATTCCAAGGACAGAGGAGAAGGTGAATAGCCTCCAATTGCCCAGATCCAGCTCATGAGTCGACTGGCAGTCATATCTTCTTGAATGATCTTTTCCAACACATATTCAATTTTCCTAAGATTATTTGTTGAAGACTATCCTTTCCCCTTTGTGTATGATTAACATCTTGTTGAAGATCATTTGACCATGCGTGTGTGGATTATTTCTGGGATCTCTATTATATTCCATTGGTCTAATTTCTTTATGCCAGTAAGGACCTTACTGTTTTGATTACTTTAACTTTGTAATTTATTTCAACATTAGGAAGTAGGAGGCTGCCAGCTTTTTCTCCTTCTCAAGATTGTTTTGGTTATTTAGGATTCTTTGTGGTTTTATATGGATTTAGGATTGTTTTTCTTATTTTTGTAATAAAAATGCTACTGGTATTTTGATAAAGATTGCACTGAATCTATAGTTGACTTTGGGGACTATAGACATTTTAATAATATTAAGTCTTCCAATCTATGGATATGAGATGTCTTTCCATTTATTTGTATTCTTTAATTTCTTTCAGGAATGTTTTATACTTTTCTGTGCTTAAGGGTCTTGCCTCTTGTGTAAGTTTATTTGTAAATATTTTGTACTTTTTGATGTTATTGTAGATAGAATTTTCTGGATTTCCTTTTGGATCCTTCATTGTTACTGTATAGAAAAAACTGGCTTTTGCATATTGATTTTGTATCTTGCAACTTTACTGAATTTGTTTATTAGTTCTAGTTTTATTATGGAATCTTTACGGTATTCTACATATAAGATCATGTCATCTGCAAACAATTTACTTCTTCTATTGTGGTTTGGATGTCTTTTATTTATTTGTCTTGCCTAATTGCCAGGGCTAGGACTTATGTTGAATAGAAGTGGCAAGAGTGGGTATACTTGCCTTCTTCCTGATCTTATAAGAAAAGCATTCTTTTTTTTACTGTTAAGTATGATGTAAGCTGTGGGCTTTTCCTATATTGCCTTTATTATACTGGGATAATTTCCTTCTATTCTTAATTTGTTATGTGTTTTTATCATGGAAGTGTGTTGAATTTTATCAGTTGCTTTTTTGGCATCTATTGAGATGATCATGTGATTTTTAGCCTTCATTTTGTTAATGTGGTACATCATATTGACTGTCATATGTTGAACCATCCTTATATCCCAGAAATAAATCCCACATGGTCATGTTTTATAATTCTTTCTTTTAATATGCTTTTGAATTTGGTTTGCTAGTATTTTGTGGAGGACTTTTGCATCTATAGTCATCAAGGATACTGGCCTGTAGTTTTCCTTTCTTGTAGTGTTCTTTTTTGGTTTTGGTATGATGGTAATGCTGGCCTTATACAATGTGTTTGAAAAGGATTGGTGTTACTTCTTCTTAAATGTATGGTAGAATTCACCAGTGAAGACATCTAGGCTTGAGTTTTCTTTTAGGATGTTTTTGATTACTGATTCATCTATTTTCTAGTTATAGGTCTGTTCAGATTTTTCTATTTCATCATGATTGAGTCTTGAGAGGTTGTATATATCCATGCACTTATCCATTTCTTTTAGGTTATCCAATTTGTAGCATGTCTCTTACAATCCTTTTCATTTTGGTAGCATCAGTTGTAATGTCTTTCATTTCTGATTTTGTTTTAGTCTGATTTTGTTTGAGTCTTTTCCCTTTTTTCTGTTTATCTAGATGAAGGGTTTTTCAATTTTGTTGAACTTTAAGAAAAAAGCTCTTGGTTTTGTTTTTTTCTATCATTTTCCCACTTTACTTCATTTATTTCTGCTCTAATCATTATTTCCTTCCTTCATTTACCTTTGGGCTTAATTCTTTTTTCTCTACTTCCTTGAAATGTAGAATTAGGTTGTTTATTTGAGATCTTTCTCCTTTTTTAAAAATAGGTGTTTAATATTGTAAACTAAGCTCTTAATTCTCCTCTTACTTCATCTCATAGATTTTGGTATGTTGTGCTTTAATTTTCTTTTATCTGAAGATTTTTTCTAGTTTCCCCTTTGATTTCTCTTTGACTCATTGATTGTTCAATGGTATGTTGTTTTATCTCCACACATTTGTGAATTTTCCAGTTTTCCTTCTGCTATATATTTCTAGTTTCATTCCATGTGATAAGAAAAGATACTTGGTATAAATACATCTTTTTAAATTTGGTAAGACTTGGGACCTAACATTTTCCTGGCGAATGATGTATATACACTTGAGAAGAATGTGTACTTTTCTGCTGTTGGCTGAAATGTTCAGGATATATCTGTTTGGTACATTTGGTCTATAGTGTTATTCAAATCATCTGTTTCATTGCTGATCTTATGTCTGTATACACTATTATTGAAAGTGGGGTACTAAATTCTCCTACTATTGTGTTGCTGTCTATTTCTCTCTTCTGCTCAATGTTTGCTTCATATATTCCAATGCTCTAATATTGAGTACATATATGTTTATAATTGCTACATCTTCCTGGTTATTTGACTTTTATCATTATATGATATCCTTCTCTGTCTCTCGTGACAGTTTTTGACTACAGTTTCTGATATACGGCCACCCTTTCTCTTTCTTGGTTAACATTTGCATGGAATATCTGTTTCTACCATTTTGCTTTCAACCTGTATGTGTCATTGTGTGTAAAATGTGTCTCCAGTAGACAGCATATAGTTTATTTTTTTAAAGATATTCAACCTCTCTTTGTCTTTTGATTGGGGAGTTTATTCCATTTACATTTAAAGTAATTATTGATACAGGTAGACCTACCATTGTCATTTTGTTAATTGTTTTTATCTTGCAGTTCTTTTGTCCCCCTTTTCTCTCTTGTATTTTTGTGTTTCATCATTTTTTTTAAATAGTAACATGCTTTGATTCTTTTCTCATTTCCCTTTGTGTGTGTGTGGTTTTTTTTTTTTTTTAAATATTTTCTTTGTGGTTATCATGGGACTTACATAAAGCATAGTTATAACAATCTATTTTAAGGTAACAATTTATGTTCAGTCATATACAAAAACATCATACTTTTACTTCCCCTGCACACTTTGTTAATGATATCACAAATTACATCTTTTTCTATTGTATATTCATTAATATATTTTTATAGTTTAAGTTTTTTATACTTTTATCTTCTAATTTCTATATCAGTATTGAAAGTGATTTATCCACTACTATTATAGTATTACCATATTCTATATTTGTCTGTATATTTACTTTTACCAGTGAGATTTATGTTTCAGATGCTTTTGTGTAGCTATTTAGCTTCATTTTGTTTCAACTTGAATGACTACCTTCAGAATTTCTTATAAAGCAGGTCTAGTGGTGATGAATTATCTCAACTTAAGTGTATCTGGAAAATTTTTATCTCTCCTTCATTTTTGAAGGACAGTTTTGCCAGTTAAAGGATTCTTGCTTAGTAGGTTTTTTGTTTGTTTGTTTTTGTTTTGTTTTGTTTTTTAGAACTTTGAATATATCATCCTACTCCCTTCTGGTCTGCTACATTCTACTGAGGAATCTGCTGAGAGTCTTCTGAAGTGCCTTTGTCTGTTTGGGCTGGTATACCAGAACACCATAGACTGGATGTCTTACAAACAACAGAAATTTTTTTTCTCACAGTTTAGAAGGCTGGGAAGGCCAAGATTAAGGCAGAAAAAAAATGAAGGATGTTTCCGAGGTCTTTATTGTAAGGGCTCTATTCTCATTCATGAATGTTCTACCCTCATAACCTAATCACCTCCCAGAGGTTCCACTTCACATACTATTATATTGGGGATTAGGATTTCAATATATGCATTTTGGGGTGACACAAACATTTAATCTACAGCATGGGTGTTCCCTTATTCATGAGAGTTGCTTTCAAAATACTCCTTGTCTTTTGACAATTTGCAGATAATGTGCATTGGTGTGGATTTGATTCATTCTAATTCATCATACTTTTGAGGTCATTAGATAACCAAGAGATATTCATTTCCCTTGGTGATTGATTTTATTTATTTGCTTGTCTTTTAAATGAATGGTGTTTCAAATGGCCAGAACAAATGATGCATCTCAGATATACTTTATCTCAATTCTATTTATAATTTTCTAATATTATTCTAAAAATCATCATATACCCTATATGGACATTGAAAAGTTAGTTGCACTCTATTCCTCAGAGAAGTTTATTTGAATATGTGGCAGTGACAATGTTCTATGTGTACTATGATATATCTGTTTCCTGCACTCACACAGAGAAAGGTTGTATCTCCAATTTCCCCTTGCATTTAGGGCAGAGGCCATTTGGTTGACCTGTATCAATGGGAGGTGAACAAAGTCATGTAAGTGACATCCAGGCTTTGCCCTTTAAACATCCTGTACAATACTCCAATCTTTTCTTCTTCTTCCTGAAGCTTTCTTGAAAGCCAAACAGACCAAGTTGTGTAACAACAAGATGGAAGCAGTCCTGGTCTAAGGTTAAAGGAAAGCAGCCTGGAAAAGCCTAATCAAACTGCAGTCTGATTAACAAATAAGCCTTTGTGGTGTTGAGCCTTTGGTTACTTCAGTATTCATGTGTTATCACACATAGCCTAGGTTTTCCTGATTAATACAAGAAATAAGCTGGATGAGAAACTTTCACAGGACACCATGTGAGAGTTATAAAATTTGATGGCTAGATAAAATATTTTATTCTTATATGCATCTTATTCAGGGAATTCAAATTGCCTGGGAAAGTTTAGGAAAGGTAGAGGGGAGTAGGCAACCACCGATGTTAAAAGCAAGTTATTTAACAACCAACTGACAGATGCTACATTCTTTTTGGAATTTTGACTTTTGGAATGGCAAGATCAACTTTGAGAGAAAACATTCCATTTTGGAATGGCAACAAAATTTAATAGAAATCTGTCCTAGGAAATATGGAAAATTTATATTTTCCAATATTATGTTTTCATTTTGCTTCTACAAAAAGGAATATGCTGACCTCTTAACTCAAAAAGAACATTAATTAAAAGCATTTGGATATTACCAATGACAAAATACAAAGTACCTTTCATGAAATAACATTTAAAATTATTAAAATTTTATTTTAATACGTTTGTATTTCTCTAAATATAACTTATTCTGATGATTTTAATATAAAAACACCATCACAATATAGCTATGTACAAAGACTAATATTTTAAACATAAAATATAGTGAAACATTAACATATTTTATAATGGGTTTTGGGGAGGAACAAAATCAATAACACAGCAGTATTTTCTCTTTTCTACTTTCTAAACAAGCTCCAATTCATACATTACTGTTATAATGCAGAGTTGTGCTTTCCATGGTTTCAAAATAAGCAACTACCATGTTGTTCTCAAAGTCTTAATGTTACAGAATGACAATGCTTATGCAATCTCAGAGAAGGGGACTGGGTTGCCTGAATAGTAAAGATTACTACCACTCTTCATTCTTCCCCATATTCTGCATTATGGTTCTGGGTGGTGGCTGGGTGGCAGTCATCAGTTGCCACTTTTGGTCATGTTTTAGGGATTCTATGGTATTAAAGAAGTCAGAGAAAGATAAAACCAAACTAAATCAAAACAGAATGACAAAAGCTCATTTTCAGCCCAGTTCTTCAAAACTTTTCTATAATGAGATTCCACCCTATGGTTTAAAAGCAGAGTATCAAGCCTTTCCTAGAGTAACACTATACTCCTAAAACTGCTGACAATTCGTAAAAAAAGAATTGATCATAATGCAGTGTGATAAATCCTATAATAATGTGTGTATACAAACTCTGACTTAGAATGAATGCTAAGGGACAATAATTGGGAGTTCTACTGGATAACACCCAAAATTAAAGTTTCTTCCTATGAGCTGTTTGTTTCTAATTGACTTAGTTAATCTTAGTCATAAAACATTCAAATTGATAAAAGAAATAAAGGATCTATCTATGTATCTATCTATCACTTTTGGAAATTACCAATTTTTTCAAATGATCAAGATTATTCTTGACTGTAATGCTCTCACTCAAGGTGTTATCCTTTCCCTCTAGGCCACTGTCATGTATAAACTTATTAAAAATATACTGTATTCTATCATAGAAATCAGTGATTTAAATATTTATAACACTGGGCCCAGGGCCAACTTCTTAGAACATATTCTGATTTACACTCCATGTTTAATACTGAACCAGTAATTCTAATTAGAAATGACCGTCACTTTTACTTGGACACTCTACAACAGAAACACAGTTGATTTGCATTTTTTTAATGAAAGAGAATATTTAACAGGTCTTTTTTTTTTTCTGAACATGGTTCTTTCTGTAACAAAATTATCGATTATTTTCAATCTATTAAATACATCACCAAATTATGAAAGAATATTAGATGTACTTTGTTCTTTTCTTGGTATTTTTATAGCACTGGCTAATATATGTTTAGGAAATTGACTTTGTAAATGTTCAAGGAGCTGCCTGCAATTGCCTTTTCCTGGTTTAGGTCAGACTTACTCTCACAATCTCTTCTATTTTTTTCCTTATAAAAATATGATTGTTCTTTGCTGGTAGTACTACAGAAATCAGTATACAGAAAGGTAAACAGAAAGCTTGTTTAGAAAGGGAATTTCTTCAATCTCAGAGAGCGGGGTGCAAATATAGTATTGTATACTTGCCTTTTCACAAAATTGAACATATTCAATTCTCTTCCAGGAAAACTAATAGTATATGTGAAAACATGTATTCTATAATATTTTTATACTTAAAATTTTAGAAGTGTATATATACAGTTTTGAAAAAACACAGTGATCATGATAAACAAGTTTTGGGGTAGTTCTAGAGATAGTTCTTAATTTTAGCTAAATAAAAGCTAGAAATTTTAATGCTCAATAAACCTTATATCAAGTATTATACATTTTTGAATCTCTTAAAGAACGCATAAAGTCCTCTTAAAAACCTTAAACAAATTAAATTAAATTGCTTATTTATATCAAGTAAACTTTTATTTTTTAAATTTCATTGTAATGTGTTTTTCTTTCATTTGTTTCCTTTCCTCCAATTTTAATTGCAAATGTATGGAATTTTTGATAAACTGCCAAACTGGGAAACCTAGAAACTATGTATAATGTTGCATCTATGTCAAAATGCCTCCTGAGATCCAATCACCCAATTCATGAATACAGTTAGAAACAAATTATTGGTACATTAGTTAAATCATATGTTAAGGATTTTTATTTCTTTATAACTTCATATAATTTAAACTTAAATTATTTTCCATAGTATGTCTACATATAGAGAAATTGAATCTATATTTTTAGATACAATGTAATTGGTTGAGACTAAAACTTCGTTCTGTTTAATTTGTCATGGCTTATTAAAAGTCTTCTAATATTCCTTAAATGGCTTGTTGTCTCCCCTCATCATCAATAAAATCAAAGATGGCCACCATAAAGATATTTGAAGGCCGGACAATGTAAAATATTAAAATAGGTGGGTAATAAAAAAGAAAAATCTAGATGTTTGTATGCATTTTGAAACTGAGAATATATATCCAACATATCATAGTTTTCTGCATGTAAGTATTCAGAACTAACTTATCTGAAATTCTAAATTGGTATAATAGAAATATGTAGAAATGTTTCTGTAGTTGTTAACCTCAATTCTGTCTCTCAAAATTGTGAAGAAAATTTTCTTGAGTTGTTCTAAAATTTCTAGAAATGCTTGAACTCACTTTATTCTCCTCTGTATAAGTGCCTTAGAAAAAAATTTCTAAATCCTAATAATGTCAGTTATTGTCTTTGATTTTATAGATAGCCTTGCTAGTTCTGGCTTCCACCACCATCGACTGTGCCTGGGGCACCAATTGACCAATTCTAGGTCTTTTTCATGGTGATATTTTACAGACCAATTCTCCTAATGCTCAGGTGGAGAAACGTTCTCCCTAGTCCATGTAAAGCAATGAGGGGACTTCTCTGCATACTTTGATATTCATCCCCACCTAGATGTATAAGCTAGCTTTAAGAATTAAAAAAAAAATACACATACACACATCAGAGTGAATTTCAAGGCAGTATATCATTAAATATAAAATGTTTAGAAATATTTGTTTTGCCTCTGATGTGTCTTTTTTTCTGAATCTTTGAAACAAACAGGAAAAACTTATAATTAAAACTGCATTTATTGAACACCAACATATGCTAATTCTGAATTTATTCCCATTGCATCCCAATTAAAATACCTCTTTTATCTTCAAAGGGAGAAAAAAATCAGAGAAAAGGAAAGAGTAATAAAATATTGAAAACATCATATTGGCATTCTATTGAATTACTTTTAATGCAAAGAGGAATAGTTAATGGTAATGAATGTTTAAGAAGAAAATATTAGGTCTTTCTGATCTTTTTTCTTTATGTTTTAGCTTTGCTCTGTAAAACCCATTACCAGTTTGTATTTTTTTGGATTCTAACCCAGAAGGGTCTGATATACCCTTATATAATCTTTACAGCTGTCCACTTTAAACAGCACATAGTTTGCTAATGGCAGAAAATCTACAACCAGAATCTTTTTATTTTTTTTTAAAGATTTTATTTATTTATTCGACAGAGATAGAGACAGCCAGCAAGAGAGGGAACACAAGCAGGGGGAGTAGGAGAGGAAGAAGCAGGCTCATAGCAGAAGAGCCTGATGCGTGGCTCGATCCCATAATGCCAGGATCACGCCCTGAGCCAAAGGCAGACGCTTAACCACTGTGCCACCCAGGCGCCCCTACAACCAGAATCTTAAATATATTCACAAGTGCATAATGCCCTAATAATAGTTAATTTTTAACATCATTTAATTAAGCTAGTAATAAGAAAGAAGTATGGAAGTTTACTGTAAGATGGAGAATGTTGGTAAATACTTTCAGAAGCGAACTGGTATGGTACTGACTTCAACACTAGATGGATCAAAAAATACCAGTGAAAACGTTAATATCTATGAAATTTTTCTGGTTTGCTTTTTGGACAAAATTAGTGTTTAGGCTAAATTCAAATTAGATTTTCTCAACTTTCTTTTCTTCTGCCAATTATTATTAATATATAACTTCAAAAAAAGATAATTTTAAGATAGCGAATTAAAGTGAATAAGAAAACCAGATTATAAAAAAAGAGAGAGAAGGAGAAAAAGAAAAGAAAAAAAAAACGAAAACAAAAAGGAAAACCAGATTGTGAAAAAGAGGCATGCACAGCCAATGTAGACAGTAGTTCTGGGGCTCTTGACATTCACTGGGTTTTGGTTGTTTCTATTCTGTGACTATGTTTACCCTACGTTAGAAAGGCCCCTTATTTACTGAAGGCTTGGTGTCATTTAATTGCATCTATCCCTATTCAGAGGACATTATCTCCCAATCTCACTGTGGATGACATTCCAAATGACATCGTAGATTTTTGCTTTCTCAGTTATAACATCAGCTGATAATTTCCTCTATGGTGCCCCATCATTCATGCAGGCAATACTGTTCAACATACACACAAGATTTTAATTTTTAATGAGGGTTAGGGAGAGATCCCATTATTAAAGAAAACGGAACTGTAATATGATAATACTTTATCAATCCACACCTCTATCTCTTTCTTCATTTCCTTACCCAGGATCTGATGTCATTTCTCAATACAGATCAGCTCTGAATGGCTAGGTGATTACATAATGGACTTGTTTTGGTTGTTTTGTGTTCTCAGTTAATTGCTTTGAAATAGCACTAATGTATTCTGCATTTTCCTCATTCACAAATGTATTCTATCACCAACATTTGATGATTGTGTATCCTGCAGATTTTGTGTCTATTGCTATAGGAAAAAATGATAAGCAAAACCATTAAAACAAATATTCTAAGTTAGGAACCTAGTTTACTTTGTCCGATATGAAAATTCTAGATGCTTTTATCAGATACGTAAAATTTAAGTTAGTTGAGGTATTTAAAGTAGGCTATTTAAAACAAATAGATGCAGTGATAAGTATTATGGGACAATTAAAATGGTAAGAAATTTCAATTAATTATTGATAACGCTACATCTCAGAGGCTGTTAGGAAGAATATCATATCCTGAAGGAAAAAAATCATCACCTCTTCTCTTGCTATTTCTTCTGGGAGAAGTCTCTGCAACATATATGACAGTAAAAATCTGTTCTTTTGAGTTAACTTGAAGTGTTTAGTACATGGTTCCTATGTTTGATGTTACTTCATGAGATTAATAAAAGCACCAAAGTTATTGTAAAACATATTTTTATTTATTTTAGTTATATGTATTATAAATGTTCATAATGAGAAAATAAGAACAGGATATTGGAAGATAGGCATAAAAATAGAATGTACCTAAAGCAAAGAAATTTGGAGGGCATTAAAATTAGTGCTTTCCATAGTCACTTATTTTTAAAAATAAATTCAAATTTACTTGTAGTAAAGTGTCAGAACTATATGGATAATTCTTATTTATGTCCAGAATTACTATTTAAATTTCTTTTTGTTGATCAAAAAGTAGACCAGTTCATTTATTCCTCTGAGAGTAGTAAATGGTTCAACTAGATGTTGAAGATAGAAGCCAATCATATTACTCGACAGATTGGAGAGTTCTACACCCAAACAAATGAGATGAAAGAATTATATTTTAAAGTATCAAATTATCTTGCTTAAATTCCCAGATTTAAGAATATTAATTTTCTGGGCGCCTGGGTGGCTCAGGGGTTTAAGCATCTACTGTTTCAGCTCAGGTCATGATCTTGCTGTTAGGACATCAAGCCCCGCATCGAACCCCTGCTCAGTGCAGAGTTGGCTTCAGATTCTTTCTCACTCCAACCCACCCCACTCACTCTCGCTCTCCCTCTTTCTTTCTAAAATCAATCAATCAATCGATCAAATCTTAAAAAAAAAAAGAAAGAGTATAATTGTCTGTGAGTTGCTAATTTTAGTTTTCTATTTTCATTTTACTTACTGTTTTCATCTTACCTTACTGGTCTATCCAGTTGGAAGGTGTTATTACTCTACATAATATAAAAAATGATTTTTGGATTATTGAAATTGTATATGTAGCTTATAAATAAATTTACCAAAAATATTTAAATGAGATAATATAATGTTTTCTAAATTTCAAAAATAAAAACTGCTACTATTTTGGAAATTTTACTTGTGTTTTTAAACTGACTTAAAGTTATCTACTCAAATGATATTAATGCTATAGATTATTACAAATCTCTTTTAAAA
Source organism: Ailuropoda melanoleuca (assembly GCF_002007445.2). NCBI lineage: Eukaryota > Metazoa > Chordata > Mammalia > Carnivora > Ursidae > Ailuropoda > Ailuropoda melanoleuca. The sequence continues at coordinate 118,108,109 of NC_048222.1, forward strand.
AATAATGTAATAAAATGCAAATGTTTAATAAAAGTAACTATTTATATGGAATATAAATATGTCTGAAAGCCCAAATAATATATTTTAACATTATATATAATTTCTTTGAGGGATCTAGACTTAATATATCCACTAAATTTACTAATCAGGTTTATAAAATTAAAGTAACACACTAAGTATTGTATTCAACATCTTTTTTTGTGTGTACTACTACTTTTACTTTCTTTGTATATAACTGCATGTGTGTTTCTATATGTAAAGATATCTTTCCAAACACCTATATACTTATTAATAAATAAGAAATCATGCTTACATACTGAAATTTAAGTAAAAATTTTAGGGTCATTTCATTTTTTTTTTAAAGATTTTATTTACTTATGTGACAGAGAGACAGCCAGCAAGGGAGGGAACACAAGCAGGGGGAGTGGGAGAGGAAGAAGCAGGCTTTCAGCGGAGGAGCCTGATGTGGGGCTTGATCCCAGGACTCCGGGATCACGCCCTGAGCCTAAGGCAGAAGCTTAACGACTGTGCCACCCAGGCGCTCCTTTAGGGTCATTTCTACATATTAAGAAATATGGAATAAAATTAGACTAAGGTGACTGAAGTATGTATCATTACAAGGGAGGTATTACAACTTATTTAGCCAATCCCTCATCGATAGATTTTTGTTTCTAAAATTTTGTTAGTATCAACAAATATGTAATGTGAATTAGCAAAATAAAGATGCTAAGGTGTTCCATGGGTTAAAGAGAAAGCGAGCTATCTGACAATATATAACACGATCTTTCCACAACTCGCTGAACTGTGAAACTTATTTTTTTCTTACATTACATAAAATTCTGTAAGTTTTAAGTTTTCAATCCTAAAGCCTTTTTTTAAAAATTATTTAATATTATCATTGACATGCTTAGAATAGTCCTGGCTCTAATGGTAATAAAAATGCAGGTAGAATTATATCTATTTTTACTTAATAAATAGTCTCTTCCTACTTTTCTCTTTACTTTCTTAAAAAAAGTTACCCTTGGTGCTGAAGATTTACTATATTTTTATCATTCCTTTTTAAGGACAGACATTAAGCAATGAATATTTTCACTAAAAACTTTGACTATATCAAATATATTTTGGTAAATAAGGTTCTCATTTTCATACTTTTCTGTTTAATTTTTCAATACAATTTATATGAAGAACAAAAATTTAAATTATAGGATTTGATTATTTTTTATGCATATATAAACACATCTGACCATATTTCATGATATAACATAGGGTCTTCCCATTATTTCATACTCTATGATGTTTTCTCCCTGTTAATGACTGCAAAAACCAACTACGATTCTGATCTTTATCATCATACATTATGTATGTCCATTGCTGAAATTCATATAAATGAGTCACAAATTACTCTTTGTCTATCTTATTTTGCTCAGTACTTATCCATGTTTTAGAATATAGAAGTACTTAATTTTTAAAACATCATTGTTATGTTAAAGTTAATGATATGTGTATGCTATAATGTAGCTGTTTGTTAGTTTTACTATAATGGCCATTTGGATTGTTTCCTATGTCAGAAACTATGAAAGAGGGACGCCTGGGTGGTTCAGCTGGTTAAGCATCCAATTCTCAATTTCATCTCAGGTAACGATCTCAAGGTCGTGAGGTTAAGCCCCCGTGGGGAGACTGCTTGAGATTTTTTCACTCTGCCCAAGCTCATGCATGCTCTCTCTCAAATAAATAAATCTTAAAAAAACAAAACAAGCAAACAAACAAAAAAATGAACTATGAAAGACCTGAGATTTTACCCTAGTTGCAAGCTGATCAGTTAGTCTTATAGTCCTGGCAGAAGACAGGATACTTCTCTGTCAGAGAAAAAGGACTTTATTTCTCATGACAGAGCAGGCAGCATGAGCTTCATGGTCTTGTCAGTTCCCTTTGCCATCTTCCAGCCCAGATCCATGGGCATGATGCCAAGGAGGGCCCACATGGGTAATGCCCATGAAGTGGGTTTGTGTCACAGGTGAAGAATGCTTGGTTTAGAATACCTAAACTCCTAAGGGGTTTTTCAAAGTTCTGCCCAATCTTTGTCCCAGAGGAGGAAATTTCCTTTATTATCTTGTCAGGAAACGAATCTGCTCTGTCCTGCAGAGAGCCACCATCTCTATCTTGCAAGGATTTTGCTGTACAAATATTCTTAAAAAGATGATTTGAAACAAAAGCTGTTGATGTCTTCTCATAAAACATGTAGCTGTTATGAAAACTCTGGTATGCATGTGTGGGAGACTTGTGAAATTAATGGTTAAGAATGTGTCTGTAAGTTTCTCTTCAGTTGTTACATCAAACATTTTGCACAGTGGTTGCACCAATTTAGTTCAAGTTTTTGCTCATATTTTTACTAGATTGTCTCTCTTTTGTTGTTGATCTCAACAAGTTACTTATAAATTCTGCATATGAATTAGTTGTTTATATAGGTATTCAAATATAGTATCCCAATCTATGGCCTGAATTTTTTATAATTTAAATAGTGTCTTTTGAAGACTAGATAGTCTTTATTTTAAGAAAGTCTAATTAATGAATATATTCTTTTCTGGTTAGTGTGATTTTCATGTATGCTATAAAAATTTTTTTAACCACAAATTCGTGAAGATATTCTTTTACATTTTAGACATTTGTTAGCTTTTAAAGTGAAGTTTATTATTCTGTTTACATTAATGTTTGTGCATGCTAGCAATACGGGTTCACTTTATTTTCAATTGTGATATTTGGCCCAACACTGTTTATTGAAAGACCACCCATTCCTACTGAATTCCAAGTAACAGCTTTGTCAAGATTGATGATAGATAGAGAGATAGATGACAGATAGATAAAAAACAAGTCTAGTTTTTAAGCTTTTCTAAGTCTCAGTTTCTTCAATACTAGAACAGGAGCTTTTCATTATGGATTAAATAGCATACTATAACGTACTTACACAGTTATTTCCCAGCATAAGAAGAACCTAAATCAATTCTTTGCTATGTCAGTTTATATAGATTTTTTTTTTAGGAGAGGCTGAGTCCAGTACAAAATATTATGTCATGACTGGACTACAAGTCTTGATACATTTCTAAAACATATTGAAATATTTTCTACAATACAATTATCTTAAAGATAGTTTTCTTAAGTACTATGGATTATTTATTAATACACAAAGCAGGTACTACATAGGTATATCTTTACCGAGCACGAGTATATCTTGGGCCACCGTTCTTTTCCCTTGGATATCTGAACTTTTGTTCCTTTCTATTAGCAACCAGTTTTATCGAAAAAAATAGTATGATGAAATTCTGATTCTATTTTAATCACAAACAAAAATTCTCATGTATTTTATTCCTCTTCCCAGTTTGGATATCTCTGTTGTATTTACCTTTAACTTTGGTGTTTAGAAAATTTTTCATTTTTCTAAGATCAGGTCTCTTTTCATTAACACAGACATTCTCCATGACCTCTCCTTACTAAGGAAAGCAGTTTTTCTTCAAAGAACACTTCGCTTTGCGAATTCCAATTCAGATAGTCTAGTGATTCTTTTCTCAGCCCATTTTGATAGAAGGAATACTGATTTGTTTTCTATTACTGACTAAAACGTCAATAATTTATGCTTGTATATCCATTAGTTTCCCAGAGAATTATGCTGCAGACTAGCTCCTTTTCTTATTCTACATCTTTTTCCTTTGGTAATCTTATCATTATTTCAAATATCTCCTATGGGGGAAAGATTATGCTTCCTGTTGTTGGTACCCAAAATTTAGTACGATATTTGGCACAGGCCCAATTTCATATTAAGTAAAATACGTACTGAGTTGAGCACCCAGAATGTGAAGTACATTGAAGGTATTGAGTCAGGTCACATATTCAATCACTTTGGCAAAGAAAATTAGTATACTAACCATAAGATAAGAAGTAAGCAAAATCTTTTAGGACAGAGAACACCTACAACTATGTTTAATTAATAAATTTAACAGGCATTATTAAAAGAAATTCAAAATCTAATAAATACTATCCAAACTATTATTTCTAAGCTAATTGTTATTTGCCAGTTGGTGATTTTATTCACTCCAAAAATATCTGTAATTTTATATTGGTGTTTTAATAAACATTTATATGTAAATCTGCATGAAATCAAGATATTATTGATACTGATAGCTAAGTAGAATCCCAAGGCCAAGATTTTTAAAGAAATAGTGTAAGTATATTCAATAAACAAAAACGAAGTAGGAAAATAAATATTATTTTTCACTAGAAACATGAAAGAAGAAAAATAAGAAAGCAAGTTTGAATTATTTTCACAAATAAGAAATAGAAATATCATATTCTTAACAAGTTTCATTTTCTCAGTAAATTTCAGTATGATTGAATTTATGTATCTTAAAATTGTCCACCTGCCATTCTCATTAACAGATTTAAGAAAATGCTTTTGTTCTCTTTTCAATAGTTTCGTAATACTCAACATTCAGTATTTGAAATGCTTCACAACACTTTGGATGCAAGTGCTGAACAGGATGCCATAACTCTGTTTATTTCCTGCTTGATCATTACTAATACATGAAGCAAAATTAAAAGAAAAATGAAATGTTTACATTTATCTCTAAAATAGTTTATCAAAACACAAACATAGTTATATAAACTGATTTTATGTGACTACTTAATCATATATTATATAGAACATTTCATGTTTAAATAAATTGTGATGATTAGAATTCTGACATGATGTTACATAAATTTGATGTTTAAATATGATTATTCTATCTATAATTCAGAAAAAGAGAATATTCTCTGCCTCCCATTGATCAGCTATTATGATCTTTTATAAAAGTTTTGAAAGTATAAACACTTGCACATGCATTATAATTTATCTCTAATGCATGTGTATATATTACAAATGATAATATATTAATGCTAATAAAGTATTTTATACTTCATATATAACAATGAAGTACATGTACAGTATATGTATGTATACATTTAGTATATATACACAAATATATAAATATACACACACATGCATAATAATATATAAAATATGCAAATATATATAATTAATATATCAGCAAAATGCCCAGATATATACACATCAAAGCTAGCAAGATAGTATGCATAAATACAGCAGTTCACATTTCTGTACTTGTCATGAATTTAGAAGAAGTTGGTATTTCTCTTTTCCATTATACTTCTCGTTTCTTATTGTCTTCATCCGGCCCCAATCTACTTATAGTTCTTTAACTTATCAGATAAACAAAATTTTTATCTATGAAGTAGCTACGCATTAGTGGCTCTGACTGTCTGAGTTACAGTTTTCCAGTAACTTCAACTACTGGCATTGCCAACTTCAACTTCAAGCAACTCAGGGGCACCTGTGTGGCTCAGTTGGTTAAGTGTCTGACCTCTGATTTCTGCACAGGTCATGATCTCAGGGTCATGAAACTGAGCCCCATATTGGGCTCCAAGCTGGGCATGGAGTCTGCTTGAGAGTCTCCCCCTCCCTCTCCCTCTGCAAGTCCCCCAGTCATGCTCTCCCTAAATAAATAAATAAATAAATAAATAAATAAATAAAATCTTTTTTTTTTTTTAAAAGAAGAAGCAACTCAGAAGATCCTCCTGGATTTCATATTTACTAACTCTGGCCTCCATTATGAAGTAACACCCAATTTCCACTTGATAATTAGGATGTATCGTCAAGTCAATAGAGAAACCACATTCTTTGGGGTTCAGCAACACACGTAGCCCAAAGTAACAGAAGGTTGTTTGTTTTCAGTTCAATAAAAATCCTGTTATATCCTCCGTTAAAAATGTTCCTCCTTTGGATATTATGACCCCTAAAAGCCTATTTTTCTAGTGGATAATTAAAGGTAATAATGAGAAGAACCACTTTATTTTTTACCCCTTACTTTCTAGATCTTGGGCAAAATGTCATATATATAATGCCATACATACACACACACATACACAAAAAAATATGGTTTGGTACATGAGACTTCTGTTCACGATGCATAGAGAATTGGTTTCCCATATACAAATGATGTAAAGCTTCAAAAGTTTGCCAGTTTATTTCACTTTCAGGAGCAACTGGCAACTGACAAAGATCTATAGTTGACCCGTGAACAATACAGGGGTGAGGGGCACTGCGCGCCTCCAGGGGAAAATCCACTTTTAACTTTTGACTCCCCCAAAACTTAACTACTGTTGATCAGAAGCCTTATCAATATCAAAAACAGTCAATTAACACATATTTCATAAGTTATATGTATTATATACTGCATTCTTACAATGAAACACACTTGAGAAAAGAAATTGTAGTTAAGAAAATCATGGAAGAGAAAATACATTTATGGTACTGTACTGTAGGTATTGAAAAAAACCTGCATGAAAGTGGATCCACACAGTTCAAACCCATTTTTCAAGGGTCAACTATGCTTGTCATAAACCATTCTGATTTGATCAGCCATTTTTTCTTTGGGCTAATTTCCATCATGGTAACCAGGCCCCTCAGGTGTCTGGGAGTTATTTGCTTCATTATGGCCCCCATTGCTTCAGCATCTTACCACTGCCATTTAATTCCCAAAACCTTTTTCAATGGCTGTTTCAGAGGGAGACGTTCTAGAGGGCACGCATATGTAAAATATTAAAGTAAGAGATAACATGATGTATTTAAGGAAGCAAAAGTAGTTTTCTACTTAAATTAATATTTAATCATTATATTAGAAGTCCATATAAAGAGCAATGTGATGTGATGATGGAGAGTAGACAAGATCCTGAAGAATCTCATGTGTTTTACTGAAAATAGTTCAAGAGTCTCACATTTTAGGATCATATATGAGTATTCTTAATGCTAGACATAGTAAAGGAAAAACTATATTTTTCAACACAAAATAAGAAGAATCCCCTAGCATATCAATTGGGTGGCAAAGAGGGAATTTTCTTTGTGAAACGCTTAAGTTGTATCTATATATATATTTTTTCTCAACAAGAGCTATTTACCCATGTCCAAGAATTGCAGAAATATATATTTTTAAATATTTTTTTGTTTTTTGATATGTTGAGGTAAAATGGACATTTCTTATAATCTTAACGCATTTATAGCTCTCTAAACATGTTAAATCTTAGACATTAAATATTGACAATATGGATATCTTTTTCAACATCTATTTTGAGATGAATATGTTATTTGTAAAGTACTTTTATAAATTCATTAACTGTTCTTCGATACAAGAAGAGTAAGCTTTAATTTTAACATTCATGTCATATAAGGATTGCATTTTGAACCCATATCAAGAATAACAATTATGGAATTGTTTACATATAAACTGTTGTGAAAGAAAAAAGATAGTAAAATTCATTAAACCATTTTTTATTTTGAAAATGGCCATTTGCTATTGCTTGACTGACAGCCATTTTCATATAATTAGCTGCTCAATTAAGCACAATATGTTTTTATTCAAATTGGTTCCATGTAAAAGAGCAGTAGCAGCAATACATTTCAGAAAGAGAAGGTAGCTTCTAAAAGAACATAAGAACTGTAATTTAGTTTAATATTTAGTATTCATAATTTATACTGATTTAAGTACCTTGTTTTATGACATTCTATTTCCATAAGAAGTCTTGTATCTTAGAAAAATGTTGAATAGTTTGCTATCCTCTATATTGCCGCATCTATTATATGCAGTTAGAAGCATATTTCAAAGAGTATTTATACGAAAAATCATTCATAATACAATTTGCCTCAGATTTATGTTTTGGTTAAATTCACTTTTGACATAACATTTTTAATATATTTTGCCTGAGTTTACCAACCAAAAGTGTTTCAAATATAAATATGTTTTATTTGAAACACTAACATTTAGATAAAATTTTCATTCGATTAGTGGCTTCTAATATTTTTCAGGTTATGCTGTTATGTCTACCCAAGCATCGTTGGTTTACTCCCTTCTTGATTACAAGTGTAACTATAGATGGGATGAAATAAAATAAATATGGAAGGTTACCAAATGCTGTTTGCATCCCACAAATGTGCTTAAAGAAGTTTTCATTTATTATCAAATTATTACATTCTGCTAACATTTGAAATGAGATGCAATGACACACAAAATCAGAGCATGTATCACTGAGAGGCAAGCAAGCTGCCACTACCGCTTAGAGAATGTGCTTGTATGCATTAGAAGTCCAATATGATTATTGAACATGACCTGTTTCAAGTGGAAATTTTTGAATGTTATCATTGCTTCTATCTGTGCTTCCTGTTATGTGATTTTAAATCATAAAACCAGGTTTTTAAGTACTAGTATAATAGTTTGCATGAATTTTTCTAGCTTGTGGCCTATAATTTGATTTGTTTTAATAGACAAGTTGTCCCTGTCTTCTGGTTTTATAGCTCTTGACACTTGAGTCATCAAATCAATTCTATTTAACAGTATTTTAACTTCAGGGGCTTATTCCATGATTTAATACTTTTTTTGTTTTTTACTTTCTGGTCTAATTTTCTTTTCATTATTCAAAATCCATTCTTTACTGAAGCCAACATTAACTTAGAATTGTTTCAATCAATTTAAACTGAATTCACTAGACACGTGAATTCTAAAACATTCTAGTTGAGCTTTGAGGTAGCTTTTTATAATGAGTTATTATCTGATTGAATATATTCTATTTTACCTCATGAATAGATTGTATAATTGTTTCTGTGCTTATATTTTCTTGCTTAATCTTCCTTATACATAACTGCAAGAATGCTTTCTTAATCATTTCATTCCCCATTGATCCTATCCGTTGCTCTGGAATTATTTAATTTATTTTACAAATATGTATATAGCACTACATATGTATCAGGCACTATTCTTTTTGTTTATTATTTAATTAATTAATTAATTTATTTATGTAGAGTGAGCAGGGAAAGAGGCAGAGGGAGAGAGAGAATCTCAAGCAGACTCAGTGCTAAGCATGCAGCCTGATGTGGTGCTCGATCTCACGACCCTGAGATCATGACCTGAGCTGAAATCAAAAGTTGGATGTTAAACCAACTGAACCACCCAGGAACCCTATATCAGGCACTGTTCTAAGTGCTTTATGAATATTAATAGGTTTAACGTTCAACACAATTCCATTATCCTGTAAAATTTGTCTCAATACTTTTTTTCTAATTTGTGAATATTTATTTCTTTTTCTTCTACTTGGAATCATTCTCTATTTTCATGTTACAAACCAAACAATTGGCACAGTACACAGTTCAATTCTCTTGCACTGACCGCTACTTTATGTGTATTTCTCTTAAGTATTTACATAGATTTATGCTTAAAGAGTTGAGAATGCTAATGGTTAGAAAAATTGGTTTCATATGCCTAGAAAATTCTGCCTTGGTTTAGTCAACAAAATAAAAACAATTAAACTTTTATTTTTATGGGATAACCAGTAAAATAGCTAATTATTAGAAAAATATTAAATATATTAACAATATAATTTCAAAAATTGCTAATCAAGTATAGTTTGAATTTTGTTTTATATATATACAATTATATATAATGTGTTTGAGGGTTCAGCAATGATATACCAAATATGCACATACTGGAGCACGTGGAGGGCTCAGTTGGTTGAGTCCAACTCTTGATTCCAGCTCAGGTCACAATCTCGCATTTGTGAGATTGAGCCCTGCACTGGGCTCCGTGCTGGCATGGAGCCTTCCTAGAATTCTCTCCCTCTCTCTCTCTGCTTCTCCTCCCACTCTCTAGAAAAAATCAACAACAACAACAAAACTGCATATATTAAATGTACATGTTGATATAGAATTATCAGAGTAAGTTGTATGAATGTAGGATTATGTGCACATTATGTGCATATTATATTATATATGTTCAATGTATACATAATATATAATGTATATACAGGATTTACATATATGTATATAGGATATATATATATATGTGTATATATATATATAAACAAAAAGCAATAATTTACCACGTTATAATAAGATTTCCTTATTTTGTCTATAGGGAAACAAATAGCTCCTCTTAAGGAGGTTATGCAGATCTACAGCTTAGTAAGATTTCAGCAACCACATTAGATATTAGCTCATCAGTATGACTTGATTAACTAAATATACTTAACTGTCATTTTTAAGAAGTTCTTATTGTGCATGAATTGGCTAACACAATGATAGACATCATTTTAATAATCTGAGTATTTAAAGATTATTCTATATATTAGTCAACTCATTGAAGAAATTGAAACAATCGGATATATTATATTCTTCTCTATCATTTTCACACTCCCACCTACTTAGTCTGATAAAAGGAAGATCATAAATTTCTGATATTTAATTTCTACTAATCCTATATACTGACTTACTATGGAAATGAAGGTAAGCTAAAATATCTCATCTTCACTAACTCTCTCAATCACCTGAAGTAGTTACTTCTAAGAAATGAAAACAAAAAACGGAGGAGAAAGGAAAAGAAAGTGGAACTCAGACTGCCTCTTGAAATTGCTTAAATTTCTTTGCTATTTTATTTAAAATCCCTCTTTTAAGAACTGACTTTTTTCAGTTATCAGTAACTGCTAACAAACCGCCCCAAAACTTGGGCTCTATAATAATGTATTATTTTGCAAGTTTCTGAGGGTTGGTTGGGTAATTTCTTTTCTGTTTTTACCTAGACATCCTCATGGGGTGGTATGCAGCTGGTGCTTAGGCTGGGAGCAGGCCTCAGCTGGTGTGACTGGACAAAAGGCAGTGTTGCAAATGAATCGGAAGTGAAGTTGTATAACTTTTTGGAACCTAGGTTCTAAAACTGATGCAATGGCACTTGCCCCTCATTATTGGCCTAAGCAAGTTACAAGGACAGGCCAGATTCAAGGAACATGGAAACAGATACACCTATTCATGGGAAGAAAAAAAAAACAACAACAACAAAAAACGACTGTGGCCAAGTTTAATGAGTTTAACCAAACTAGCTTTTATTGTAATTATATCACAACTGTACTTTACTTTGCCTCTGTATCTGAAGGTTGAATTCTCAAAAAGAGATTTTCATTACTGCCAAAATAACTGTGTGACACTGGTGAATTAATGATCTTTTCTAATTTAATTTCCATATTTCCATATCTTCATTACTATAGATACTAACTGTATATAGTTTCTTTGAGTTATTCTTTTTTTTTATTAAAATATTTTTATTCCAAGGCATAGGCCCCTCTCATGGGGCAAACCCATTCCAGGACGCCCTGCCCTTCACGATGAGAAAAGAACTCTCCCCAGGCTCCTGCAGGCTTCTCTGGGATCTGTTGCATTACTGCACCAGATGCCTTGAGGTGCCCATCTCCGCCACTCTGGATTCTAGGATCTAAACCCAACTCCTTCTTGAGTTATTCTATAAATGAATTAATTCATAAAGTGCCTAGCTCAGCAACTGGCATATAATGAGCTCTAGATAATTGTTTGTCTTTAGCTATTTCTAAAAGTCTTTTTTTTCAAATTCTCTAGAAATGGTACTCACAAAACAAAATATTATGAATTATAACTTTATTCTTGATTGGTGTATATTAGCCTGCTATTAGAAAAAGAACACTTTTTAGGTACCATGTTCATTAATATTAATTTTTTTTTTTTAAAGATTTTATTTATTTATTTGACAGAGATAGAGACAGCCAGCGAGAGAGGGAACACAAGCAGGGGGAGTGGGAGAGGAAGAAGCAGGCTCACAGCGGAGGAGCCTGATGTGGGGCTCGATCCCAGAACGCCGGGATCACGCCCTGAGCCGAAGGCAGATGCTTAACCGCTGTGCCACCCAGGCGCCCCCATTAATATTAATTTTTTAACTTTGTTATTTCAACAGCACTTTCTCAATTTGCTGAATAAAATCAAATATCTAATATTTACAATGTGAATACATTGTTTACTCACAAATTTTAAATAGGAACTTGCTTGAAGCTTTTTCTCTGCATCATTGCAGTTTTCAGAGTAAAGACTTGATATCACCTGTAGGCTCAACTCTAGCTATGCCACGCTTTACCCCTAACCCTAAGAGCAAGGGTATCTTGGCATTTAAATGTATAATGAGCCCTGAGCCATTGCCTCTCTGGCTCTACTAATTAATGATTAATTACCATTACTGTGGTTAAATACAACTAAATGCTATCATACTATTATGGACCCAATTCCCAATAATTAAACCTCTAGATTATTAAGACTATCAGTAATTATTTCCTAGTCTATTTTCTCATCCATAACGTAATTTCCTATTTTTTAAAGAAAGATCATGTCATCCACACCCCAACATACATACACATACATGTGCCAACAGATACATACGGTCTTTCACTGTCCTGCAAACCCTTACTTTTGTTAAAAAATTTAGCTTACGAGATAAATATTTGGATTCACTCCTACCAATTTCTTGACTTTCCCACTTTGACTACTTTCAACAAATACTACACAGGAAACTATAGAGTATTACTCAGTGCTCCAGCTGTAATTTTTTCCACTGCCTTTTTTGAGACTCTATAACACCATTTTATATGTCTGCTTCATTCACTGCCTGTGATCCCTTTGCTTATAGAAATTGTTTATTCCATCTTAAATTAATATTTTTTGGTCTAATGCTTTTTTCAAACTAGAAGCTCAATACATAATTAAAGAAAGAATGGCTCTATTACCATTTCATTTACCATTTTAAATGCTGTTAGGTAAAAATTTTAGTTTAATCAATATGTACTTCAAAGAAAATTTTGTTGAGTAGGGAAACACTTTATTATTCCTCAAATCCAATAATGGAATATTTGAGGAAACAAAATGTGTTACCAATGTAACTATCCTAAAGGAATCCAACCGTTTTATCCTAACTATTACTGAGTAATCAACATACATGTTTTTATGCTATTAGTGAACAGAAAGTGTATCCTTATTTTTAAAAAAATGTATTTTGAAATTTATAATATAAGGTAATAGCCCAGTTTTAAAAGAAAGTACATTATATAAGTAACAATATATCTTTTGTAGTAAGAAAAGTAGCAAATATTAATTATATAGTAAAATACATTAATCAATTTCTAACATCTCTGATTGCCAGGTAAATATAACATTCACACAAGTATAAAAGTCTAAATCATATTGAGACAAATAATGTGGCTGTGAATTAGAGTACACAAAATGAAAGTATTTTAAGTTTATTAGATTTCAGAATAAATGATCAAAATGTGCTCATTGTATGCATCAATGTTCTAATATCCTAATTAAAATATGACTAATATATACAAAAAGTGAGTGGAAAAAAGCAAATGCAAAATTGGAAGAAATTTGTAATAATTAAATTAATTTTAAATATTTGGTTCATTAATATGGATTTTTAATAAAATAAATTGGAATAACAAACCAATAGTACAAACAGCAACTTGGATAAATTGCACAAACATTATGCTGAGGAAAAGTAGACGAAAAATAGTACCTACTGCATAATTCTATTATATGAAGTTACAGGTAAAACTAATCAATGGTGAAAAAAAATAAAAAAGGTAATTGTCTCACACGCAAGAGGGAGGGCGGGTGTAGGAATGTTATGCAGTAGTGATTGGATTCACTTATTGGAGGGAATATGCTGTTATAAGAAGATAGATGTCTTGATAGGGATGGAATTTATACAGGTGTATCTATTTGTATAATTAAACAGTTAAGATTTATGCATTTCATTTAACAATATATCATGACAAATGGGATTTATCCCAAGTGTTCAAAGCAGTTTCAACATTCCAAAATCAATTAATGTAATTTATCACATCAATAAGCTACAGAAGAAAAATCACATGATCATATCATAGATCCAGAAAAAGCATTTGACAAAATCTAACACCTACGCATGGTAAAAACACTCAATAAACTTGGATTAGAGGGCAATTTTCTCAACTTGATAAAGACCATTCACCAAAAAAATCAACTAACAATACCTAAAGATGAGAAACTTATAGCCTTCCTATTAAGATCTGGTACAAGGCAAGGATATCTTTTCTCACTGCTTTTTTTCAAAAGTCTTTGCTAATATTGAAAGTCCTTGCTAATGCAATAAGGTAAGAAAAATAATGGAAGGTATTTAGATTGGGAAGGAAAAAATTTTAAAAAAAAGTTTTTGTTAACAGATGGCATGATTTTCTCTGGAGAAAATCTGAATCTGAAAGAATCGTCCAAAAATCTGTGTAACTAATAAGCAATTATAGCAAAGTTTCAGGATACAAAGTTAGCAAACAAAAAATAAGTGCTTTTCTACATAGTAACAATGAACAAATGGAATTAAAAACATAATACATTTACATTAGCACCTCCAAAAATGAAATATGTATAAATCTAACAAAATATGTACAATACTTATGTGAGGGAAAATATAAAACACTGATGAACAAAATGAAAGAAGAACTAAATAAATGGAGATATTCTATGTTCACAGATAGAAAGATTCAATAATCAAAATCTGAGAAAGTTCTTTTATGGATGCTGACAAATTGATTTTAAAGTTTACATGGAAACATAGAAGACCCAAATAACGAATACATTATTAAGGGAGAAGAACAAAGCTGGAAAATTGACAATGTTCAACCTCAAGACTAACTACAAAGCTACAGTAATTAAGACAGTTTGGTATTGGCAAAAAAACAGATCAATGGAACAGAATGGATAGCCCAGAACAGACCCCCATAAATATACTCAGCTGATCTTTGACAAAAAACAAAAGCAGTCCAAGGGAGCAAAGATAGCCTCTTCAATATGATGCTGAAACAACTTGACATCTACATGCAAGAAAATGAATCTACATGCTGAACTATAACCTTCCTAAAAATTAACGCAAAATGGATCATAGACCTAAATGTAAAATGAAAAACCATAAAACTTTTAGAAAATAACACAAAGAAAGACTGATGAATAGACCTGTACCTCTGAAACAAATAATATATTATATGGTAATAATAAAAAAATAATATTTTTTTAAAAAAGAAAAATACACAGGGGAAAACTTAAATGATCTTGGTATAGTGATGCTTTTTATCTAAAACACCAAACACACAATATGAAATAACTGGAAAGGTGAACTTCATAAAAATTAAAACCTGTTCTGCAAAAGACAGTGTTGAGAAAATGAGAAGAAAGCCACAGATTATTTGAAAATATCTGCAAAATACACATCAGATAGACTACTGTCCAAAATATACTGAAGAAAACAACAAAAACAAAACCTGTAAAAAAGAAAATAACCTGACTAGAAAATGAGCCAGACCTTAACAGTCACCTCACCAAAGAAGATATACAGATGGCAAATAAGCATATACAAACTTGTTCCACATCATATGTCATCATGGAAATGCAAGTTAAAAAAGATACTACTATATAACTATTAGAATGGCCAACATCCAGAACACTGACAACACCAAATGTTAGAAGGGATGTGGAACAACAGGGACTCTTATTCATTGCTGGTCAAATGCAAAATGATACCTCTACTTTGGAAGACAGTTTGATGGTTTCTTACAAAGCTATACATAATCTTATCATACAATCCAGCAATTGCGCTCCTTGGAATTTTTCCAAAGAAGGTCAAATCTCATGTCCACACAATAACCTGCACACAGATGTTTATAGCAGTTTTATTCACAATTGCCAGAAGTTGGAAACAACCAAAATGTCCTTCAGTAGGTGAATGGATAAAGAAAACTGCAGTACATCAGACCATGGAATATTATTCAGCATTAAAGGAAGTTAGCTATCAAGACACAAAAAACATGGAGGAAACTTAAATGGATATTATTAAATGAAGGAAGCCAATCTGAAAAGGCTACATGCTGTATAATTCCAACTATATGACATTCTGTAAAAGGCAAAATATGGAGACAATGAAAAGGCCAGTAGTTGCCAGGTGTGGGAGGGAGAGATGAATAGGCAGAGCACAGAGGATTTTTAGGGCAGTTAAAATACTCTACATGATATTATATTGACGGCTAATTTGTCCAAACCCATAGGACGTTCAACATCAAGAATGAACCATAGTGTATTTTGGGTGATTATGGTGTGTCAACAGAAGTTCATTGTTAGTTTTAAAAATAGAAATATATATATATATACGTATATATTTATACACACACATATACATTTCACTTTAGTGAATGATGTTGATAAAGGGGAAGGCTGTGTATGTGTGGAGGTAGAGGGCATATGGGAAATCTTTATATCTCTGTATCTCTCTTTCAATTTTGTTATAAACCTAAAACTGTTCTAAAAAATATGTATAGTTTTTAAAAAATAGTCATCTATGAATCTCTGTATCTATTCCTCTATATATCTCTTTTTTTATATAAGCAATCTATAAAGGCAAATAATAAAACTTTATACGAAGAAAATTTAGTATGATATAAATTTATTTTTCTTTTATTAAATACAAATATCCTTTAAATAGTTGTAAAAAAATATACTAACTATAGTATGATTCCAAATTTAGAAAAGTCCTGATTTTTATTTCCCTCCAATTATTCATCCATCCACTCACCCACCTTCTAGAAGTATGTAAACCTAGGTAAAGATTTACAATTTTGTTACGAAATGTTAAATACCATCATTTTAGGGTGGCTGAACTAGAGGAAGTCTTAAAAATCTTTTTTTTAAATTGTTTATCCTCTTCATAATGAACCTTAGCTATTGGAAAATTATATTTCTTTAAAGACTAAAACAAAAGAAGGGCAGGAACTTTGTACCTCCATCATATGTACTTAATAAATATCAGATAATTAAATTTCTATTGTAAATAAACATACTTGATACTTGTACCCTTATATTTAAAATTTTCTTTTTTTTTTCTCCTCTAAGGAATATAGTGAGTTGACCATGTGAAAGCTAGTGGATATTATTTTCTTTCTTTCTTTTTTTTTTTTTTTTTTTTTTTTTTTTTTTTTTTTTTTTTTTTGGCTTTCTAAAGGACTCCAAATTGTCAGATTCATTTCAAGTTGTAGAGTATATTACTGGCTTTAATTCTTCACTTCATGCTATGCTTATGCCCTTTGTCATATGATGCTGTTCTTTTACCAAAAACAAACAAAAAAAGTGAAATCTATTTTCCTGGTAATTTTAAACTCAAAATTAATTTGGAATTCATCCAGGTGACACTTTTGCTCACAAGATATCAACACATGCAATGCAAAGAGAGGTTCAAAAACACCTCCCTGGTTGGGTCTGTCCACTCTTGTTTTTCTATGAAACCTTGTGCCTGCCAATATGTCAGAAAATGGGAGATAACATGACAGTCTTTTAAGTTCCCCTAGTCATTCCCTCCAGGGACATCTTAGTCAACTAACAGATGTTCTCCCAAAAAGTGAGCAAACCAACTCATAGTCAACAGAGCTCTCTGGATGACCTGTGGATGATCAGAGATATTTGAGTGAGCCCAGCCTATCAATTAAGCCTAGTCCAATCAGACTCATGAGTTAATATATATTTAGTACTATTATCACTCAGATTTTGTAGTACTTTATCATTTAGCTTTATTGTAGTAGTAGATATCTGATACTTCCTGCACAATATTAAGTTACGTATTTAAGTTTTAAAATCAAATTACCTTGTAAATCTTCTCTGAAATCATGTATGTAATAAACTGACACTAACTCATTACTTTTAAAGGACCACTTTTCTTGCAAGGTACATTTTTCTTCAATCTAAAATCTACTTACCTATGTGTCTGCCTTTCTTTTTACCTACTTTTACTCTCTCTCAAATACACACAAGAAACTAATATAAAAGTTAAATCAGTTTTCTCTGCAATTTGACTTTTCTTGCACTTTAAGAAATTTATATGGGGATTTCAACATTTGAAAAGGAAATAGAAGTGAGATTCTTCAGTTTCTATAAAAAAAAGCAGAAGTATATATAAATATACATTTAGTGAGAGTTTTATGTTCCTTTCATTTTATGTTATAAATAAATAAGAAACCATGTTTTACCTACTTTTGAAATGTGCAGATTTAGTGTGGTAGCAGGCATTCTATTGATTGTGGATGTTTTCTAAAGCATTTTATGTATTAGCTGTAATAGCTACAGCTTTATAATAGTGAATATAACAACATTTACACACAAACATTAAGTATATAACAATTCCATCTGCCATTAGGAAATTATTTTTGCAACATATTTTTTTTTGTACCTGATATATATTTTCTCAGAAGTATGGTTATGAAGTTTAACTTTCGGAAAATTAGGTCATAAAGCTGCTGTGCTAAATGTATTAAATGTATGTATTAACATTTACTACATATATATTGTATGAGTAATAGCAGGTAAATATAATTTTCCTTAATTTTAAATAAACTTCATAATTTTATTTCTAAAATTGCCTTTTTAAGATCTTTCTGCTTTTTTACAAAAGCAAATACTTTGTCATGCTTGAGTTTTTGTATCTTGAAGCAAAAAAGTACATACCTTTATAGCAATTTAATAGTAGTTGTAATACTACTTATTTGTATCATTATGTATCCTTATAAGATCCACACCTGTTACTACAAAACGTTTTCATATTATTTAAATCAACTAAGACTCTCTGAAGCACTAAATAAAATCTATAAACTTTAGAAGGAAAATCTAATGCAAATATATATAAATAGATACATACAATATAAACTTTTTCTTTTAATCAAATTGAGAATAAAGAGGGTCAATCTCAATCTTAACTCAGAGCCCTGAATCCTGAATTTTCAACTATAATGCTATGAAGAAATTTGTAACTCTTGTTCCTTTTTTATGCAGAAGAATCAACTGACTTTGCAAACAAACTTTCAATTTTGCATCTTAGATTTTCATATAGCTACATGTATTTCTTTTAAAAAACAGAATTAGTGTATAATGCATGTAGGTGGATGATAGCATACACCACAAAATGTTGTACTATATGATAATTTGACTTTAGATTCTCTTGCCTAAATTTTACTGTTTATAATGTCTTTATGATGTGTGATTTCACTCTGCCCATTCGCATATTACCCTTCCTAGGAGATTTTGGATTAAATGATCTCCTGTCTTTCATGGTGGGATTCCAAATATTGTGGAAAGCAGTGTGAAAGATATCATGGTTCAGATGGGTCTTCTGTGTCACAACCTGTACCATTTCCCCAATTTTCAGAACTAGGCCAATGTATTTTGTATTTTTCAGTCATAATTATATAATAATTTATAGATAGTGTATGATACAGGAAGATTCAACATCTCTCTCATCTTTGATGTGTAAGAGTCCCAGACTCATCTGCTGGAATGAGTGTTCTGTCACCTCTAACCACAAAGTTTTACCAGCTTTTTTCTGATGTTCTTTTAACTATTTTCCATTAAAATAATCTATTTAAACAAGAAATAAGATCTTCTAAAACAAAATTTACAGTCATTTAAATACTGTTGAAGGTACTTGCAAATATTTCCTGACTGTTCTATTTTCCTTCTGGTATCACAGGATGCAAGGCATCTGAGAAAACGATTGAGGCAATTTGCATTTCCTTAAAGCAAACAATATAAGATGTTGCTATGGGTTGAACTGTGTTCCTCCAAATTCATTTGTTGAAGTCCTAATCTCCAGTACCTCAGAAAGTGATTGTATTTGGAGACTGGGCCTTTAAAGATTAGGTGATAAAGTTAAATGAGGTCATTAAGGTGAACCCTCCTTCAACCTGACTGGTGTTTTCATAAGAGAAAATAAGGACACACAAGAGATACCAGAGAAGCCCTTGCACAGAACAAAGGCTTTGTGAGGCCACAGTGAAAAAGTGGTCATCTGCAAGTCAAGGATTGATCGTTCAGAAGAAATCAAAACTGCTACCACCTTGATCTTGCACTTCTAGCTTCCAGAACTATGAGAAAATAGATTTCTGTTTTTAAGCTATCTCATCTATAGTACATAGTTATGGCATCCTAGAAAACTCAGGCAGATGTATTTTTCCCCCAAACAGTAACCAAGTTTTAAATTTATGATAAATATGGAGCTGTCATTCCGAGATTCTTCACCCCTAAGAGTCTCTTATTAGAATTTTAACATGTAGAATTATATTGATT
Source organism: Ailuropoda melanoleuca (assembly GCF_002007445.2). Taxonomy (NCBI): domain Eukaryota; kingdom Metazoa; phylum Chordata; class Mammalia; order Carnivora; family Ursidae; genus Ailuropoda; species Ailuropoda melanoleuca. The sequence goes on from NC_048222.1 coordinate 118,128,174, forward strand.
TAATTCTTATAATCTTATAACAATCAATTCTTCTATATAGTGGAAGATTAGTTGTCGGATCAAGTTCTAAAGTTAAATGTTTCTTTAGCAATGCTGAATTTCTTCCCTATTGTTTCTTTTACTAATATTTTTTTCTTTATCTCAAGTTGTTGTACCAGATATTATATTTGGGATATTGTATTTTTAAGTAAAATGATATGGAATATTGCCAAACACAATACAATATGAGGAGTATTTGAACTGCATTATAAGAAATAATTTAAAAATGGCAAATGTTTAGTTATAGGCAGCCAATATTTTAAAATGTTATTCAGGTCCTAAATACTTCATGTTATTCCCGGTAAAAACACATAGTCTAAACATTTGCATTAGGTTAAATGTAATTATGTATATTTAATCATTCTTTGCAAGAAACACTGTCTCATATTAGTATTACAATTCCAGAATAAAATTTAAAAAGATTGTAATAATGTTCCTCATCAACTTCCATGTCTTCCACAAAATTTTGGAGAAACTCTTTTAAAAGGGTACAGAAAGTAAAGCATTCTTATTCATTGTTTCTACTTAATCAGGAAAATCCAACATATTTTATTTCACACTTCAGCCTATTCCTAATAGCATTGGGATTGTAGCTATAAATTTTCTTACTTGATTGGCAGTTTCAGTAGTTTTCATCCATATAGTAGGTTGCCTGTTCTTCGATGAACTTTTTCCTGTTCAGAAAAAGAATGTTATTCACCTGGATTTGCAATGGTGGTAAAGGAGAAAAATTATCATCTAGGTTAATGTGTTCTTAAATACTCTGTTCTGAATCATAAAACAACTCACTCTAGAAGACACTTTAAAGTTGGTTATTAAATTATTTGTCCTATGAATAAGCTGTACTATATACTAGAAGTCAGATTTCTAACCTGTGATGGGGTTTTGGAATATAGGTGAGGCTCAGTGGGGTGGAGTCCGGAGCCAACGACCAAGAAAGAATTCTCGAGACATCTGTGGGGCAAAATGGTGGTTTATTAAAGAACAGGGACTGGACCCATGGGCAGAAGAGCTGCTGCCCTGGGGGGTCGTGTGGGGTGGCTGAATATATACTATGGAGTTGGGGGAGGTAAGGAAAAAGGGAGGCTGAGAAAGTACTTTCATATGTTAAAGACTCACAGGATACCTGAGGTCTTGCCATTGTCAAGTTAAGGTTGTTTTTCCCTCTAGCAAGGCATTAGCATTAAGATGGCAGGGGGCTTCCTGGAAGAATGTCACACATGTCCCACCCAGGAGTGGGGGTGGGGGGTTGCAGGGTGTCAGTTTATGCTTTGTCTTCAGCCAGCCTTCTGCACCCTCATCAACCTGTTTTTATTTTTCATTTTGTTTCATTTCTCCTTAGAAATAACCAAAACAATCTACCATTTTAGATATTCATAATCCTTCTGGTCAATGGTCATTCTTTAAGTTTAACTTTTCCAATTTGACAAAGATTTCTTTTTGTTTGGTCATATTTAATTGATTGATGACAAATTTCAATTTCGAATGATAATTTGGCCAAATTGTTATTTTTTTTCCTTATGCCTTTCTTGGTTTCCGCTAAACATTCTGCAGCAAGTCTTATTGGTGAAGTTCACTGAGACAATATCCAGATAATTAGAGAGGTTTGAAGAATATGTTAACAGCAAACTTAAGGCTATTTCTTGACATTCAAATTGTGAAATATTTTGCCACATTCGATCTCAAAAAAGAGACATTTGTTACTGTTCTCTCTTGACAACTGAGATGATTTCCTTCTGAGCACCAGATTAGGCCTAGGTTTGTAAATAGTTAAGACAACTTCTATTTTAGCCAGTTAGATTAGTCAGATCATAACTCCCCTCCATGGGCAACAATTAAAATCACTGGTGTTATTCACTTACTGGGTAAGGCAGTTTTGTTTGCTTAAAGAAAGTTTTATGTTTAAAATAATGATATAGAGAAATATTTGTAGTAAATGTTATTAAATACAATGTGGTATTATATATTCACACTTGTTTCTAAGAAAAATGCCAAAAAGAAAATATAAAAATATAATCAATCTTAAAATGGTAATATTTTTAAATTTTTAAGTAAATAAAATTTAGAATCAAATATAGTGCTTTCAAAAAAATAAATTAGAACAGAGGCATTAGTCACAGACTACATCAGTAATAATGTTATTATGTTTATAATATCCTTAGTTATTTATAAAAATCAATATTTACATATCTAGATTTTACTACCCCCCGAAACATAAGTCATTTTCTTTGAAAGTGTCATTTAAAAGTCTCATTATATAAATGTGATAACCGAGCAAATTCAGACTTACTATTAGTGCTTAATAATTCAAAACATGTGGACCTACATATAATTTAGCTTCTGAGATGATATTTCTCTTAAATAACTTCAGTCACATGGCTGTCTCTCTTATTGTATTTAATTTCTTTTTTTTTGAAGATTTTATTTCTTTATTCGACATTGAGAGAGAGAGAGAGAGGGAGATTGACAGCATGCACAAGCAGAGGAAACAGCAAGCAGAGGGTGAAGCAGGCTCTCCACTGATCAGGGAACCTGATGAGAGCTTAATCCCAGGATCCCGGGATCCCAATCCAAGCCAAAGGTAGACGTTTAACCTACTGAGCCACCCAGACACCCCTGTATTTAATTTCTTAGCAGTAGTTTCAAAAAGTCTTGTAAGGACTATTTAAAAAAATTAGAAAATGTTATTGTTAATCTACAGTGCAAAAGAAGATTAAAATTATAGGCATAAAAAGTAAGAGAATGAGACTGTTTAAAAGGCCAATATTGTTTCATTACAACCTTGAATAGTATATTTACCAGATCTACTATATGAATTTGCAGTAAAAATGGATATTATAAGACAATCTAGTCACGTTGGGTTGTTCGTACATTTTTCATTTCTTTTAGACTCCCTTAATTGGTAATACGATTATGTAGTCTCTAAAGTTGGCAGATACAAATGCAGCAAAATTCAAAGATCCTGGGCTCTTTCTAGTTAAGTGGCATTGATGGATACGTAAACAACAATACTTTTACTCACTCCTCCACTTAAGTGTACTACATATGTAAGTGTCCTTAGCCACTGGTTTAGTTTCCTTAATATATTCTGACTTATAGAGGCTAAATATTTCAATCAACTTCTTTCATTGTGGAATAGATTCTATCTTATAATTCTATTCTATTTGAATGAGAATATTCTGACCAAACTAGTTTGGTCTTTATTTCCACCTAGGCCATATTTCCATATATTGTAGAATTACAAGTTAAGATTTAGAAATACCATTTGCTCTCAATTCGAGGGTAGGATTTTCAGATTGACATGGACTATAACTTATGGCTATTAATGTAATAATTTCAACATTTTACATATATTCTTATGGTTTTATTTGTATACTTCTCTCTACATATTATAAATTAAAAGATGGAAAATTCTATTCTGATCATTCACTAAATAACAGCATTTACCTATCGTCTGTTGATAGTTTCTATCTATGAAGTAAAATATATTATTCTTCTGAATTAATTTAAACAAAATAGTACAATTGGTTAATTATTTGACTACAGATTCAAAGATTGAGTACAGATTCAAGGAGCAGATTGCTAAACTATCAATTCATCTTGTTTAATGTTATTTCTTGTATGCTATGTTCATATTTCAAAGATGAGGAAATTGTAAGGCACGATGTTCTAGAGGGTAAAATATTCAGAATATCTAATGTTGACTTCACTATTGTGTCACTGCTACACTTCCTTTTCTGCAACAGGTTTCCCTCTTTCAGAAGTCAATTTTGATCAGTGATGGAACCAAATCCTTTTTGACTCCCAACACGAAGCACATGATAGCATCTACAACAAACAAAATCTTACAATGAGGATAGAATGTTACTAACCTTTTTTTTTTCTGTTCATAATTATAAGTCATTTATATGAAATTCCTCAATTTACTAAGGCCACTCTGATTTCTGCCTGTCCCTCTCACTCAGTTTCTTCATTTGTATTCCAATCCCTTGCCATCATCATCCAGCTTTGCTTTTTGACTTTCCCTTGGTGCATATTCAGAAGCCCTCTGAATTTTGTTGTTTCATCAACTGCGTCACCAACAGGAAAAGAACATTTTCTCACTAGCCCTACTTTAAAAATCCTAGGGAAAACTTTGTATAAATATGGCGTGTACCATCTTTATATCCTTGATCTAAAAATATTCTAAAGACACTGATTAGCATAGCTCTGTGCAAAACAGAGGACATATGCCCATCCCTGTGCTCTGTACAAGGCAGCTCCACCTGAAACTAATGGAAGGAGTTGGGGAGGACAAGGTGTTCAAGGAAAAAAAGCTATATTTAAGAAGCATAAGTTAAATGATGTTGGGCAGACTGAAACATACTTATTTGCCAGAATATTTATAAATTTTATGATCAAAAGTTATAAAATAGGAATGATTAGTGTCACACTTTGAAGCTGAATATCATTCTTAAATATATGCAATTCACGGAATTTCTTTCTTTTTTTTTTTTTAAAGATTTTATTTATTTTGACAGAAAGAGACAGCCAGTGAGAGAGGGAACACAAGAGGGGGAGTGGGAGAGGAAGAAGCAGGCTCATAGCAGAGAAGCCTGATGTGGGGCTCGATCCCAGAACGTCGGGATCACGCCCTGAGCCAAAGGCAGACGCTTAACGACTGTGCCACCCAGGCGCCCCAAGTGGCACGGAATTTCTAAAACATGTCCAATTAACTAAAGGAAAAAATTTCTATGTATTTTATGATATTATTAGATGTCACTTAAATATGTCCTTTTTAATGTCATATGTTATTTTTTCTCTAAAATTAATTACATATATTTTAGTTTACATTTTTAAAAAATAGTAAACAGGAGCTCCTGGGTAGCACAGCTGGTTCAGCATCCAACTCTTGGTTTCAGTTAAGGTCTGATCTCAGGGCCGTGAAATCGAGCCCTGCGTTGGGCTCCATGCTCAGTGCAGAGCCTGCTTGAGTTTCTCTCTTCCTTTCCCTCGGCTGCTCCCCTTGCATTCTCTCTCTCACTGAAATAAACAAATAAATCTTAAAAAATTGTAAACACATGTGGGCATTATAAAGTGCTAAGGTCTGTGTCATTTGCTTTATATGCATTACATCATGTAACCAAAACAGCAAAATTATGAGCATATTAGATACTGACATCAATTTTTAAAAACATATCCAGTGACATGTAAACACCATAGGAAACTGATGGAAATCATGACCCACTTAAAAATAAAAAAGCTCTTCATTAACAGTTGACATCATATGTTTTAACTTTCCCTTTAATCATGTTTCCACTTTTCCTCACAGAATTTTACTCTACTCTCTTATGACTGAAAATCTTATCAACCACCATACCCTACTTCTCTGAAACACAAACATATACCTAAATTACAGTTAATGTTGAATTTTCAGTGAAATAAAAAATTTCCTACCAGATATAACTTAATAACAATTAGTATGCAATGACTCAAATATGATACACAGGTTAGAAATTTGTATAAATGATTATTAACACAAGTAAATTTTATTCTAAAGGCATCTCTTAACGAGAATAAATGGGGGCAGATATTGTGCCTTCCTTAAAGGAAACATAGGTATTTCCCACAGTCTCTTTTAATGACCTCAAGTTTTTGCACCTGGGACAATGCAATATGGTAACATTCCACATGAGTGAGGAGTATGAATTTTTCTTCTAACGTGGAAGAAAGGACATTGTGAAAGCAGAGTTGAGCAAGGAGAATCCATAGGAGGCCATAATCACAGGCATTTTTTCAGTCAGGTCAATTTTATAAAAGAGTACCTCTGGGGGTCAGCATCTGGAAATTGCTTTCTTTGTGACAATTCCTGACTGAGTTTCCCTTGAAATGACTTCATGCTTCCCTAGGGTTATCCTGTGTAAAGATTGCTATTATAGTCATCTGAGTTTGTCAGATAAAGAAACAGAGGTAGAGTTCAGGAAAATTTCCCAAGTATACACATTTGAGCATAAAAGTCAACATTTATCTATTTGACTTCTTAACCATGCACGTAACCACCAAAATACACTAACTCCCACCCAACTTCATTTTATAAAACTAATAATGTTATTCTTACATAGATTCATTATTAAAAGAAAGAGTTAAAAGCCATTATTATCAATAGTTTGATAAATAACATTTCACACCTTGCTTATAACAAAGAAGAGTGGGATAATCAAACCAAATTTCAGAGAGAAAAGAGAGGTGTGGCAATCAAAGTGAGTCCATTACTCTTCCTCAGGGCACATTTCCTTTGTCATTAAACAATAGCAACAATGAATCCACAGAGACAAACACACATCACTCATTTGTATTACTTCTTCATTTAAAATGCAGTCTAGGAAAGAGAGTGTGTTTATGTGGGTGAATATGCATATGCTTCAGTTTCTAAAGAGAAAGAAGGTGGGAAGAGCTGGATGAGAAGCCCTCTCTGACTTGTCACTTTAAGCTTTTTGTTTGCATTATAGAAATTAGTAACTATAGTGGCCATTTTGATTTCTAATCTCAGTAGCCAAGGTGTTTCATAAATTCAGATGAGTATACAGACTGAAAAGTGCAAGACCTTGTACCTCTGTGGTCATTGAGCAGTCCCCGGAAGACCATTAATGTGAAGAGTGAGGTAATTAAACCTGTGGTTCCATGTCCAAAGGTTAAATTCCCCTAAGCCCTGAGAATTATTAATGTGTACTTGGGCAAAGTGAAAGTGTAACATTGAGACAAGAGGCAAAGAGAAGAAGAATATGCCAGATTAATGTTCAGCATTGGTATAGCCAGGGGATTTATCACATGGTTGACAAATGTAGACATTAGGTGCATGGGGTAACATGGAAAGTGACATAGACTGCAAGAACCTGCAGACATGAATACAAATAGAAGTTAATAATCAATAACAGCAGCACAGTTGAAGCATTTATTCAATGCAAACTTATTGAAGAGTACCTTGTATGAAACACCATATAGGAGCTGGGGTTGCAAAATTAATCTAAACACGGGAGTTTCTATCTAAAAAAGTACGAATCAGAGAGAGAGAAAAAAAAAAGCAACTACAGATGACTGGACAGTATGCCTTAAACAGATTGTGGAAACCTATGTACATTTTGTATGGAGGTTTATTTTTGGTGACATTCCAGAAGTTTTAGGATGAGTTAAATTAGAGGTAAGACGGTTAAATGGTCTTTCTGTGTGAGGTGCTTATGCAAAAGCTCAGAAACTTGACCTACCAAGACATGTATGAGAAATTACAAGTCGTTTGGTATGGCTGGAGTAAAAAAAGAGCATTATGTTGAAATGGTAGGTTTGGTTAATTACATTATCTATTTAAATGGTGGCTTTTGTCAGTTTACTAATCTGTTATTGAGACTTGAGCGTGCATTTTAGGGGTGGGTCACTTTTTTTTCCTTTTTCATATTTTTATTTAAATTCCAGGTAGTTAACATACCTTGTAATACTAGTTTCAGGTATAGTATTTAATGATTCATCACTTACATACAACACTCAGTGCTCATTACAACTGCCTTCTTTAATACCCATCACCCATCTAGCCCATCCATCTGCCCACCTCCCCTCTGGCAACCCTCAGTTTATCCTCTTTAGTTAAGAGTCTGTTTCCTGGTTTGCCTCTTTCTTTTTTTTAAATCCCCTAATTCATCTGTTTTGTTTCTTAAATTCCACACACGAGTGAAATCATATGGTATTTTCTTTCTCTGACTGACTTACTTCACTATGGATAATACGCTCTAGTTCCATCCACATTGTTGCAAATGGCAAGATTTCATTTGAGTAATATTCTATTATCTATCATCTATCTATCTATCTATCTATCTATCTATCTATCTATCTATCTATCATCTATCATCTACCTATCAATCATCTATCATCTCTTCTGTATCCATTCAGCAGTCGGTGGGTATTTGGGCTCTTTCTATAATTTGGCTATTGTTGAGAATGTTGCTATAAACTTCAGTGTGCATGTTTCCCTTCAGATTAGTATTGTTTATCCTTTGGGTAAATACCCAGGAGTAGAATTACCAGATCATAGGGTAGTTCTATTTTTAAGTTTTTGAGAAATATCCATACTATTTTCCAGAGGGGCTGCACCAGTTTGCATTCAGGGTGGGCCACTTATTTTTTTTTCTTAAATATTTTATTTATTTATGTGAGAGAGAGAGAGAGAGAGAAAGACAGCATGAGAGAGCATGAACTGGAAGGAGTGGGAGAGGAAAAGGGAGAAACAGACTCCCCTCTGAGCAAGGAGCCTGATGCCGGGCTCATTTCCAGGACCCTGAGGTCATGAGCTGAGCAGAAGGCAGACACTTAACTGACTGAGCCACCCAGGTGCCCCCAGGGTGGGTCTCTCTTTAAGAGAGTTTTATACAGTGCATCCAGAACGGTGACCTATGTCTCTCTAATCACTGCTTATTTCCACAACACTTAAACATGTACAACACTTACATACATATACCCCTCCTTGATATATTTCTTATTTCCAAAGTCTATATTTAAAATGTGTGTGTGTGTGTGTGTGTGTGTGTGTGTGCGTGTGTAATGGTTACCTGGACTTAGTCAATCAGGCTAGATTTAATTCAATCATATCTTATTTACCCAATCTTTTCCCCCCTTTACTTAAGAGCGCAAAAGAGAAGAAGGAAAAATTTGGGCTTGCAACTGTAAATTTTATTTTCCGTATTCATCCTTTTGATAAGAAAAAGTAAATAAGAAAAAAATCAAGCAATCATGAAAGGTCTTGCAATTTCTGCTTTGGGACTAGGCAGAAAGCACACAGATCAAAACTGCCAACGGAGCATTTCCCCTCTCTGCAAATACTTTTGAAATGGTAATAGTGATATCTAAAAGTAATTCTTTTATAATTAAGAATCTGAGAAGGTCAGAAGGTGAACAGAAGTCTTCATGGGTCTCTGAAGGATTCCATAGTTCAGATCAGGACTGAAGATTTATATAAATATGTATATCTATATTCAAGAACAATTTCAAAGAAGGCTACAGGGTATGTAAAAGTTTGTCTTTCTGGTTGAGCTTATAGAGACATCACATTTGAAATAACTATATCAGATTTATCTGAATATAACTATATCAGAAGGATGGTCATCGTGGGAATAAATTGAAGGAATGTGTTTGGAACAACGGGGCTGGTCAGATCCTCCCTTACTGTCTCTCCTTGTTCTCTTTCCTTTCACTACAAAGGGAATATTTGTCAATGCTTATTCTTTTCCCCAAGGTTAGCAGAACTGCTCACTGAAGAATTGAATGATCTCTCTCCATAGAACTAACGAGGCTTTCTGAGAAGGATATTGTTATCCCGAAGTAAATTTCTCCTTATTTTTTCACATGACAGCAAGCAGGACTATCTAAATGTCTTACCACTACTTTTTCACTATAAAGTGATGCCTGCTAATCCACATACTCTAAAATATACACAAAGTTCTTGCTCAGTTTGACTATTACATGTGAACCAGGCTGGTCCAAATGAGTAAATTCACACTATCTATTGTACATAAATTTTAATGAAAAAGTCAAGATTAATTAGCCATTTGAGAGAAACAAACAGTTCAAACAATGACCAAGATGAGAAACAGTAACAAGTTAGGGCAAAGAAATCTAAGTATAATTATACTTGATATCTCTGGTGAGATTAGAGACATTTCCTACAGAAAAGAAAAGTAACATTACAATAATAAATTATCACAGTACAACAAAGGAACAATCAAAGAACAAATGTTTTTCAAGAGAAAAAGGAACACATGCTATTTTCTTATCTTTATACCTATGATTACATAATTAGCTAAAGTCGCATAAACGGAGAATATTTTTAAAAACTGAAAACACATTCTAGGGTTGCCTGGGTGGCTCAGATGGTTAAGCATCTGCCCTTGGCTCAGGTCATGTTCTCCACGTCCTGGGATCCAGCCCTAAGTCGGGCTTCCTGCTTAGCAGGGAACATGCTTCTCCCTCTCCCTTTGCCTCACCCCCTGCTTGTGCTCTCTCCCTCTTTTGCTCTCTCACTCTCTCAAATGAAGAAATACAATCTTTAAAAAATAAAATAAAATAAAAGCTGAAAACACATTCTAGTATATAAATATAAAGTATTTTTATATTTCTAATCATTATGGAATGAAAAGATTATTCAATAAATTGTGCTATCAATATTCATTCTGTTTTTAGAACGATAGAATTTTACCACATACTATATATTTAAACAAACCTGTGTTATACTAAAATTGACAATATATAAGTTAAATGAAAACATAAGAAAGCCAGGATAAATTACACATTAATATCTATGTGTAGTGGAAGGAGAATTTCTTTCAAAGTATAAATGTCGCAGGAACTGCAAAAAGATGAATTAAAAAATTTGAATGAGAAAGGTTTTTTTTTTTTTAAGATTTATTTATTTTAGGGAGAGAGAGAGACAGCACGAGTGTTGAGGGGCAGAGGGAGAGAGAGAATCTTGTGCAGCCTCCACATCCAGTGTGGAGCCCATCTCAGAGCTCAATCTCATGACCCTGAGATCATGACCTGAGCCGAAATCCAGAGTTGGTGCTTAACTGACTGAACCACACAGGCACCCCTAAATCAAAAAGTTCTTAAATTTTCTTAACTCATCAAGGGAAGAAGACAACAACTAGGTTACAAATACATTTGGAATATTTATAACAAAATATTGACATTTATAACAAGAAAATGATTAATATTATGATATTTGGAATTTTTATATCCGTTAAGAAAAAGACTAACACTACATCAGGGAGAAGAAAAAGGCAATTCCTCTAAAAACTTACTTGATTATCTAACATGTCTTGTGCTTCTTCTGGTATTGAACTAGATTTTTCCTTGGGGACTCTTCTCTTGTCACATTATCCTTTTGTGTATGTATGTTTCTTTATTATTTTTTTTTAAAGATTTTATTTATTTATTTGACAGAGATAGAGACAGCCAGCGAGAGAGGGAACACAAGCAGGGGGAGTGGGAGAGGAAGAAGCAGGCTCATAGTGGAGGAGCCTGATGTGGGGCTCGATCCCATAACGCCGGGATCACGCCCTGAGCCGAAGGCAGACACTTAACCGCTGTGCCACCCAGGCGCCCCTCTTTATTATTTTTTTAATGAAATTAATTTCAAGGTTTACTCAGGCTAGATTAATTAAAGTATCATATCTCCTTGGAGATTGGTTCAAAGAAGGGCAGATTATCAAACAAAGGCCGAATGTTTTCTCCAGGGAATTCAAAGATAGAGTGAAATAGCCAATGCGCTGAAAACAGAAGCACCCTTAATGGATTCTTAAGGCAGTTTTCTGCTTCTGCAAGCTTTAGTCTTCCATTTGTTCCTATGTCTCCTGAGATCTGTTTACTTTAGGTTTTCCTCAATTCTATTAGCCTTCTTAAATATTTCCAATGAATTCATATTTATTTATGTTAGAATACAGAGAGAGAGAGAGAGAAAGAGACAAGGAAAAGAAAGAGAATATAGTTTATGTTTTTAGAGTGATCAGAATTTTAGTGGAGCCTCATCCATTTATTAGCTATAGACTATGAGATCTTGGGAAAACTCTTTAAAATCTCTAAGTCTCATTATCTCACATTTAAGTGAACAATTATATCTAACCCTCAAGGTACATTAAGGATTAACTCAATTATAGTATGATTCTATTCTTGAATATTATATAGGCATTCAACTATATTCCTTTGTTATTCTTTTTGGATATGTAGTAAAAAACTACATCCATCTCCCTCTGTAAAACATTACACAAAATTCTTGAAATATTAATATCTATATATTTGTACATATCAAAAAATGTCAGCAACTAAGCATATGATCATGGATATCTAATAAAAATGTTTCTTGATAAATTATAATAGGAAAAGATGGATGGGCATAAATATCACAAATATAGGAATTAAAAATTAGGAAACAGAGAATTAAACTAACAATGGAAATATGACTAAGTACTAAAGTTTAGGTAAGTTTTTGATTCAGTAACTGTTGGCCTATGCCAATAGGATGACAAGCAAGTGGTTTGACCTGCGTCATAATTAAGCATGTTCACATCATAACCCATTGCCCTTTATGTAAAATTTATAAATTCCAAATATCTTGGACCAAAGAAGTGGACTTTTAGTATTTTGTAATAGTCACTAAAATATTCTATAAATTTGTTTCATAAAAAAAGTAAGTAACTATGTTTTCATGCCCTGAAGACATTTTTTTGATGACACAATATACTTAGTTGTCCTTATGGAGAACATTAAATAACTTTTTAATATTATTTATATTTCTAATCAATATTGGAGAAAATACTAAATGAACCCCTTAACATATGTGTGAGCTACATGCACATGTGTGAGTGCACACATACATACTCACACATTAAGCTATAAAAATGCTGGTTAAATCAATGGTAAAAAAAATACTGTAGAGTAAACATTAAGTCAAAATAACTCATATTTTTTCAGTGGGCTGACTGCTTGAAATGCAGACCAGAATAACTCTGCCCCTGATCAGATAATGTTCTAAGAAAGGAAAAGGAACCTGATCCATCAAAGGGCAAAAGTGTAGTGTACAAATTTTAAATTCAATACCAGCAAGACTCTAAACCATAAAATTATTAGAAATATCATGGAAAACCAAGAAACCTCAGCGACAGTGGCAAACATGAAATTGCCCCAAAGTAATGCAAGAACTTGGGACTACAACGTAAAACAACTACTGCTGAAGACAAATCCATCTTCCAAACAGCAGACCATGAACTGCATACAGCAGCACGAGAGCCAGTAGATGCAACGAAGAGAAGCATTCAGAACTCATCGACTATACGAAAAACAGCTATATGAAAAAAGACTTGTAAATATTATAGGGCCAAGTTTCACTTAAGGTTCTTGTAGTCATTTACATTGCAATTTAATTTTATTGGTGATTCAGGAAAAAAACTGTAGTTACATACATCAATTAGATGGAATCCGTTGGAATGGGAAAGGCATATTTTCTATTCAAGAACACTAATCCAACAATGTGATTAAAGAGAAGTTTGAAATAATGTTTCCTTTTTTTTCCCTTAAAGCTTTACAAATTTAAAAAAAAAGCTTTTCAAATTCTAAAATATGTTAGCTTTATAAATTCAGAACTAACTTATCAGGTATTCAAGTTTCAGAATTTCTTTCCCCCTTTCAACTTACTTTTGCACCTTTTAGGTTTAAAGTCTTTTAAGTCACCCAGCACATATTAAAACTTGTAAGCAAAAGGATTGAGAGCTGTCATTAGAAAATGTCATGTCTGTTGTCAGTGGTTCATGAATAATTGACACTGAGATTACCTAGGGAAATTTGCAATTAGCCTCCTCATTAACATAAGAACGAACAGTAGGCTGCTTGGTGACTGCTAGATTTTAACTTAGGTATTTACTCAAGAGATAAAAAGTTTATAATAGAACCTCTAATGAAAAATTCATTAGTTCAATTTGATATCCCAAGGGTTTTCAAGTTCCTTCATGAATCAGTCATTGAGAAAACGAAGAACATATATTCAGTTATTAATTTATACTTTCAACTGACTGTGAATGTCCAAATAACAAAAGAGATCAATTTATAGGTATACAGGAAAAAATGGTGATTTCAACAACAGTGATGGAAAATAAGTACGTATAGGTCACTGCTAATTTGGCAGTTGATTATTCAGAGTTGAAAACTAGGTTCTAAGAAATGTACATAATATTAAAATGATATAAAAAATTTTACATGTAACTGTCCTGAAATGAATTTTAAATATGTGAAACTCACTCAGCCGATGATAAACATCACTTGATTCAATGTTTCTTATTGAAACTTTAGTTTCTCCTTAAGTTTGACACTTAAACCTCATGAAAGAATTGATACACATTTAAAAAAAGGCACTGATATTTGCTGAAATGTAGTAGTAAAATTTGTAAAATTGAATAATGTGTTGTCTATGGCCATACTACCCTGAACACACCTGATGTCGTCTGAATAATGTGCACATAAAAGTACAAAAAGGTCTGTTTCCACTCATTTGTATACTGATATATTCACTAGGTTAACTGCACATCACTTTGGAGGTGCCTTAAAGCTGCACACATTTTAGGTGCAATAAAAAGCAGCAAGTATTTCAAAGTATTATTATTTTTCTAGTTCAAATTTGAGTTGAAGTTATGAAGAGTATAAAGTGCAAGGTGTTCAAAAATATTAAAATATAGTTTAGGGAATGCTAAAGAGAGATGTCTCTATGGCAGGGGTCAGGGGAACATTTCTGGAAGAGTTCATATTCCACATACCATACGCTGTTAGTATGTTTCATCTGTACAGGAAAATCACACATGGAGAAATTCAGAGGAAGAAAAAAATTATTTCATCTGAAGTATTTGGTTTTTAAATTAGCAAGAAGTCCTAGAAATCAACAAATGGGGCGCCTGGGTGATGGTTAAGCAATTAAGCATCTGACTTCAGCTCAAGTCATGATCTCATGCCCTGGAATCAACCTACTACCTGCAGGGCCTCCACGCTCAGTGGGGAGTCTCCTTCTCCCTTTTTCTCTGCTCCTCCTCTGGCTCCTGCTCCTGCTCTCTCTCAAATAAATAAATAAAATCTTGAAAAAAAAGAAATCAACAAATATATATCAGGGACCACATAAACTGTCAAAAAAAAAAAAAGCCACACAAAATGGCAGGGTTCTAGACTTCAACTAAACAACTTTTATCAATTTTTATCCATTGTTAACATTAAGCTTTACATAATATTTCATTTCCTGATTCCAAGAGAATCCTACTTACTCTGTTCCAATAATTTTCCCCCACAACAGACAGTCACTTTAAGAAATTGTGAGCAGGTTTATGTAATCTCCTTACTGAGATTTCTTCAAAAGATTCACATTATACTTAGAATTAAACTGAAAACCTTAGTGGGGCTTACCTATCTCAACCCTTGCACACTTTTCTAACCTTACCTCAAACAATATTTCTCCTTGATTTAGTATACAAGTGTCTAGGTCTCTTTTTGCAGTTCTCAAATCAACCCATCTTTTTCTTAGCTTATAGCTTTCCTGTATTCTGTTACTTCTGCTCAAGAAGGCACAACTCCTTTCACAAATTTTTCCTTTTCTTTTGTCTTGCCTTCACATGTCAAGTGTTACCCAGGTAGGCCATACTCTGCCTGATCCAAGCTTCCATATCCATTCCAAAAGGCCACATTCCCTAGCAGGTAATCTTAAGAGCATTTTATTCTCTTTAAAAAAAATCACATAATCATTTATTTGCATACCACAAATTATTTTTTTTAGTTTGCTCCAAAGAAGGTCAGTTCCATGATTTTTTACACTTACTTCAATACATTTACAGCCTAACACACTGCTTGAGAGACACTGTAGGTCTTCAGAAGTATTTCTTAGAAGGATAAAAGCATTATACTGATAATATAATACTTATTTCAGAAAGTTTAATAATTCTAGGATTTTGTTTATTTATAACTATTTTAACTAGTAAAATATTTTATTCTGTTTAGTTACAATAAATAATGGCAATTAAAATTATGCTTTTTATATTTGTACTAGCACTACAAAGTTACTATTACTGAACATTAAATTGGACTCATATTCCTGAAAGCCAAAACAAACTAGAGAAATGTTATGTTTTTTGTTTCTTTTATTGGTGGATAAATCACATCAATTCATCATTAAAAATATTTGTCTTCTTTCCAATAAAAGTTAAGAGAAATTGCCATGTAGGTGATTATACAAGACATACAAAAACGCAATTTTCAACAATGTTTTCCAGAAAAATCAGGCAGTTTTCATATCACTAATATAGACTATAGAAGCATGGAATGAAATATTAAAACAATTCAGTAAAAAAGACTTCTAGGGGAACAAGAAACTAAGGATATTGAATAATCATTCAATGCATATTTAAGTTTTTTAAATGTTTAAGTACCGGTGACATTGTAGTAAATAAAATGGACAAAGTTATTTTCTCATGGCACTTAGATCAGTGTAAAAATCAAAATCAATTTAGGGGGGAGATTATTAATTTGCATATTAAAAGCCTTTGAAGTTAGGGACAGGGGACAAAATAAAGCATTAAGAGAGGAAAATAAAGAATATCAGATCAAGATCTATATTTAGAAAACTGTCATGTTCAACTGTGAGAAGGCAGATATTTGTAATTTCAGTTATGATATATATTTCTATGTCATATTCTATTTTAGCTGAGCCATAATCTCAGAGTCTTGAAATCTATTTTCATTAATTATTCTGTTTTCGTCTACTATAGCCACAATAAGGCTACATCACAAACCACTCTAAAAGATTTGATTTCTTACTCTTATGGCTGTGGTTTAGCTGGAGATGATCTAAGGCTGTGCTTAATTCTTGAGCATGCATTTGGTTCAGGTCTTCCTTGTTATTTCTCATTCTTCTGGGACCAGTGGGTTTCCTGGGGCATGCTCTTCATTCTCTTCTCGTGGTAAAGACAGATGTGGAACAGGGCAAACCCAACCACACAAGTACATTTCAAGCCTCTCTTCCTCTTTTCTCTATCAATCTATTTGTCAAAGTCCGTCCCATGGCCAAAGTCCATAGACAAAAGAGGAAGGGAAAAATATTTGTGGAACAATGACCTAATCCACCACAAAATCTAGTAGCTTGGCTAATGGACTGTTCCAAATATTTCATATATTTTACAACATAAATCGTACTGTCCTTATAGTTGCTGTTACTGAAATAAGCTAAAAAGTTAGTGAGTATTTGGACAGTTAAACTGTGTAACATTTTTTATGAGTCATAACCCCTCGAAGAAGTAATTTCTGCTTTCTAAAAGTCATAGTACTTAATTTTATTTTGAGATGTTCAGATAAATATGTAGTTATAAGAAATAATAAAGAGATTTCACCCGTCTTCATCCACCTTTTCCCAATGGTAACATCTTATGAAACTACAAACAGACAAATGACATTGATACTATCCACCAAAAGTATTCAGATTTTACTGGTTTTACCTGCACTCCTGTGTCTATGTGTGTTTGTGAGTATATAATTCCACACAATTTTGTGTGTAGATTCACAAGATCACCACAATGAGTTGCAGAACAGTTCCATCATAGGGATCCCTTGTGCTACCATTTTATAGCTACATCCAACCTCTCCCCTCCCCCACTAACCACTAGCAACTAATAATTGGTTCTCCATTTCTATAATTTTGTGTGTTTAAGAATGCTATATAAATGGACTCACATAGCATGTATACTTTGAGACTAGAATCTTTTTATTTAGAATAATTCCTTTGAGATTTATCCAAGCTGTTATGTGTATCAATATATTTTTTCTTTTTCTTGCTGAAGAGCATTCCATGGTATGATGTACCATATTCTGCTTAACCATTCACCTATTGAAGGCCAATGATTTTCTGGGGTTTTGGCTATTAGGAAATAAGTCTATTAATATCTATTTACAGATTTTTGTGAACATAAGTTTTTATTTCTCCAGGATAAATCCCCAGTAGTTCAGTTGCTGGGTCAGATGGAAAACATGTTTAGTTTTTTAAGAAACTTCCACATTATTTTCCATAGTGGATATACCATTCAACATTCTAATGTTGAATGTGTGAGTGATTCAGATTCTCTAACAATCATATATATGTATTTTTTATTTCAAGGTCTTATTTATTTTTTCTTTAATTGGGTAAGTAGTATGTTGCTGTTGCTTCTATTTATATCTAAAATAACATTTTTATTTAATTTTTTTCCCTTCACCAATTTCTCCCATCCCCCAGACCCTATCTCTAGCAACCAACAACCTGCTTTCTGTAGCTTGTAGCTTGTTTTTGTTATTATTGTGGTTGTTTGTTGGTATGCTTTTAATTCCACATATAAGAGAGATCATATAGTGTTTGCTGATCTCTGTCTTACTTATTTCACTTAGCAAAATGCCCTTAAGGTCCATCCATGTTGTTACAAATGGGAAGGTTTCATTCTTTTTTTATGACTAAATAGTATTTTATTGTATATATACATATATATTACAATTTCTTTTTTTATGATTTTATTTATTTATTTGACAGAGAAGGAGAGAGCACAAGCAGGGGGAGCAGCAGACAGAGGGAGAGGCAGAAGCAGACTCCCCACTGAGCAGAGAGTCCAACGTGGGGCTTGATCCCAGGACCTTGGGATCACCTGAACAGAAAGCAGACCCTTAACTGAATGAGTCACCCAGATGCCCCTATATTACAATTTCTTTATCCATTCATCCATCAATGGACACTTAGACTGTTTCTATAACTTAGCTATTATAAGTACTGCTGCAGCAAACATGGAGATGCTGATTCCTTTTCCAGTTAATATTTTTATTTTCTTCAAATTACTACCCATGATTATAATTGCTCGGTCTTATGGCAATTTAATTTTAATTTTTTTATGGAACCCCCATGTTGTTTTCTACAGCAGCTGCACCAATTTGCATTCCTACCAACTGTGCACAAGGGTTCCCTTTACTTCACAACCCTTGTAACACTTATTATGTCTAGTCTTTTTGATAATAGCTATTCTGACAGATGTGAGGTGATATTGTGGTTATGATTTGCTTTCCCTTATAATTAATGATGTTGAGCGTGTTTTCGTGTATTTTTTGGTCATCTGTATGTCTTCTTTGGAAAAAGTGTCTATGTAAATCTTTTGTCCATTTTTTAATCCGTTTTTTTGGCTAGCTTTTGCTATTGAGTTTTTACATATTTCGATGTTAACTGCTTATCAAATACATATTTTGCAAATATTTTTTTCCCATTCAGTAGCTTGTCTTTTCATTTTGTTGCTAATTTCTTTTGCTATACAGAACTTCCTACCTTTATATAATCCCACTTGTTTATTTTTGTTTTTGTTGCCTTTGCTTTTAGAGTCAAATAGAAAAAAAAATCACTAAGACTGATGTCAAGGAGGATACTGCCTATGTTTTCTTCTAGGAGTTATATGGTTTGAGGTCTTATATGTAAGTTTTTAATCCATTTTGAGTTAATTTTAGTGTATGGTGAAAGATAGTGGTCCAGTTTCATTCTTTTGCATGTGACTGTCTAATTTTCTCAGCACCATATTTCTTTCTTAATTTCGCCTAATAGTCATCATTAGTGAATAGAAATGCAACAAACTTTGTGTATTAATTTCATATCCTGCAACTTTACTAAATTTGTTTATTAGTTTTCACAGTTTTTTAATAGTCTTCGGGGTTTCTGGATATAATATGACATCTACAAACAGTGATGGTTTTACTTTCTAATTTGGATGCCTTTTATTTCTTTTTCTTGCCTAACACGACTGGCTAGGGCTTCTAATAATGTTTTGAATGAAAGTGCTAAGATGGGGTATTCTTCTTATTCTTAATCTTAAAAGTAAGGTCTTTAGTCTTTCATCAAGTATGATGTTAGCTGTGGGCTTGTCATAAATAGCCTTTATCATGTTGAGGTACATTCACTCTATACTTGCTGTGTTGAAAGTTTTTATCATAAGCTGATGTTGAATTTTGTCAAATGTTTTTTCTACATCTATTGAGATGATCATATGATTTTTTTATCTTTTGTGTGTGTGTGTGTGTGTGTGTGTGTGTGTGTGTGATATCACATTGACTGATTTGTGAATGTTGAACTATCTTTGTACCTCTGGAAAAAATCCCACTTGATCAGGATGAATGACCTTTTTAATGTAATGTTGGATTTGGTTTGTTAATATGTTAATGATTTTCACATCCATGTTCTCCAAGTATATTGGCTTTTAATTTTCTTTTTTTGTGGCATACTTGTCTGTTTTCATACCATGGTAATGCTGACCTCATAAATGAGAATGGAAGAGTTCCCTCCTCTTCTTCTGGAAGAGTTTGGAAAGGATTGGTATTATTTCTTCTTGAATGTTTAATAGATTTCACCACTGACACTGTCTGGTCCTGGAATTTTGTTCCTTGGGACGTTTTTGATTACTGATTTAATCTCCTTCTTGTAATTGATCTGTTAAGATTTTCTGTTTCATCATGGTTCAGTCTTGGTAGCTTCTATGTTTCTGGGAATTTATTCATTTTTTTCTAGGTTGTCTAATTTGTTGACATATAATTGTTCAGCAGTACCTTATGATCTCTTGTATTGCTGTGGTATCAGTTGTAACATCTCTTTCATTTCTGATTTTATTTACTTGAGTCTTCTCTCTTTTTTTCTTGGTAAGTCTAGGTTTAGCTAAATGTCTGTCAACTTTGTTTATGTTCCCAAAGAACCAGCTCTTAGTTTCATGGATCTTCTCTATTGTCTTTTAAGTCTCTATTTCATTTATTTCCATTCTAATCTTTGTTATTCCTTCCTTCTATTAACTTTAGATTTCTACTGTCCTTCTTTTTCTAGTTCCTTGAAGTATAAGGTTAGGCTGATTATTTGAGACTTCTTTGTTTGTTTGCTTCACAGACTAAAAGTGAAGGGAGGAAAATGATACTCAATGCAAAGAAAAGTGGAGTAGCTATACTTATATTAGACAAAATAGACTTTAAAAACAGACTTAATGAGAGACAAAGAAGAGTGTTACATAGCAATAAAGGGGCTGATGAGGGAGCAGAAGCCTAGCTAAGCATGAAGTACAAGCTGACACACTGTAACCCCCATCCCCACCCCACTCCTGGGTGGGATAGGCATCACATTCATCCAGGAAGCTCCCAACTGTCTTAATGCCTTGCTAGAGGGAAAACAACCTTACCTTGACAAGGACAAGGTCTCTGGTATCCTGTAAGTCCTCTTTAACACATGAAAAATCCTTTTGCCACCTCCCTTTTCCTTGCCTCTCCCAACTCCCAAGTATATAATCAGCCACTCCTCACAACCCTGGTGAAGCAGTTCTTTCTGCACACGGGTCCTGTCCCCGTGCTTTAATAAAACTACCTTTTTGCACCAAAGACATCCAAAGAATTCTTTCTTGGCCATTGGCTCTGGACCCCATTCCACCAAATCTCACCTATACTCCAAAACTATATCATATGGTGTCTGAACGTGGGCTTTGAGTCTTTTCATCTGGACTCTGAGATTTTGGTGAAAACTTGGTGAGTACTTTCTCTTTTCTTCCCTCATTTCAGGGGCTTTTCAAGGGTTTGGTCTTATTGGAACATTTTCATGTCAATTGCTCAGACTGTAATCCTCTAGCCTGTGGCTGCTCTACTGAGAGGAGAAAGCCTGCCTTCTGGCTGGAAGTTAATACCCTGGTCAAAATGGTAATAAGACCCAGAATGATGTCCTCTCTTTAGTCCTGTTCTTTTACAAAGTTGTCTGTCTTGGGCATGGGTTTCCCCCTGATTGATCTAATGTGATCCCCTGCACATCCCTGGTCTGGCTGCTTCTGGCCATAGGACCTCCACTGGGAGCTGGAAGAAACCAATATCTGATTGAACTAAAGCACAACTGGGGACCATTTCCTAGGGAAGTTGGCTGTAAAGACTACATGTGTTGGAATGCCACTTAGAACCATGATGGATTTCTATCTTTACTATTTTCTGTCAATGTCCTGTACTAACTACTTAAACTACAAAATTGGGTAATTTCACCTTATAAAACTTTTCTACTGTTCTCCATGGGTTAAAAACAGTGGCTTCTGGGGTGCCTGGGTGGCTCAGTCATTAAGCGTCTACCTTCGGCTCAGGGCGTGATCCCGGAGTTCTGGGATCGAGCCCCATGTCAGGCACTTCTGCTGGGAGCCTGCTTCTTCCTCTCCCACTCCCCCTGCTTGTGTTCCCTCTCTCGCTGGCTATGTCTTTCTCTCTCAAATAAATAAATAAAATCTTAGAAAAAAAAAACAACAGTGGCTTCTTCAAGGCAAGGTAAAATAAGGCGTGACCTCCAAGGCGCAGTATTTTACTTCATACGCCAGCACCCATCATAGTCTAGAATGCGATGGGGAAGTGGGGAGAGGACAGGCCTCCCTCCAGCAGGGGCCTTTAACAGTTGTGGTGATCATAGTGATTTTGTTTGGAGGATTCCTTGGGTCACTTTGACACCAGGAACCTCTGACATATCTTTTACGTGGGATGCCACCTGAGAGTCGGGGGGGGGGGATTTTCTTTGATAATGTACCTTCCCAGGTCACTCTACTAGCATGGCCTCAGTAGGCTTCTTCAGTCTCCAAGGACTCTCACTTGGGATGCCTTTTTAACCCACGGGAAACAATTCAGATTGCAAAATTTAGGAAAGGACTGATCTCCTATAACACTTCATGGCCTTAGTGGGATCTATCAGATCTCTTCTGCAGGAAACAGGGCAAATGGACCTAGAGTACCTTCATTGCTCATACCTACACCTTCATTGCTCTACACCAGGATCCCAACCTAAGGGCCTCTTGCAGAATGTATTTGCCCAAACGTGTTGACTAGTTAACACCCTCTTGACATATCAGACGATAATTACCTAAATAGGCTTTCAAGTAAACCTGGGTTGCTAGAGGAAACACAGGCCATCCCAGACAAAGGGGACTCTTGTTGCTCTCTCTCTTTCTCTCTCCCTTTTCCTGTCACTGTTCTTCCTAATAGATGTGGGGGCTTCTCCTCACTCATTTCCTGTGTTAATGGTATAACTGGAGCCAACTGTGGTTAGTCTACCTCAGGACGGGGACTTTAAGGAATATTCCCAAGCAGCTGCCAAAACTCCTTTTGTTTTGGGGAAATTCCCTGACTTCTCTGGCCCCACATGGATTGCCTATTCTCCCCTGTTGGTGGGAAAACATGGTGTCTGCTCCTCTGTTTGAGCTGATGAGCTCTAGAACCAGGAATCTTTTCTCTGCCTTCTGGCAGCACTTTGCCTCTTCTCCCTCCCTTTCCTCCTGTTTCTGCACGTGGCCTGCACAGCTGGTTCCTATACCATCCTTGGCACCTCCGGCACCATGGCGCCTCCTACCCTCTCAAGGAGCGAAGAAGAGCACCCCTGGACCTAACACTGGCCACCTGAGATTTCCCCACCAGTGTCTCAGGTAAAAAAAGTGGCAAGGGGAACAAACATATTGGCTTTTAGGTGGGCCCAGGTGAAATATATTCAGAATTTAATCCAATTTAAGTTTCTTGGTTTAATTAAGATAGACATGTCTTTAAAGTTTTCAGAATTACACGTGAAACTCTTATTCTACCAAGATTTACTGAAGGTCAAACAAGCTTAAGCTATCTCTATTGTAATTTGTTAGCAAAAAGATGACCTAAAATGATGGTTAATCTTCTCTGTCTCAAAGTTTTCATGGGTAATTGTTAAAATAGCTTTCAAAGTCTTTGGTAACTTGAAACTTTACAGTTTTGCTTGGATGAAAAATGGGATTGAATTCATTGGACATCTAGGTCTTTTCCAAATGGGATAAAGTGCTAAAGCATTGGGTACTGGATGTAGGTTTGTGCTTTTGACTACTTACTGCAAAAAAACCTAAGGATATTTGAGTCTGTTGGTAAACATGCTTTGTGCTTAACTGATTCACAAATTTGCCATCTCAAAAGTTTTGATGTAACAGTTCACAGTTGATTACTACTTAGTTTTCACTAGAAACTAAGTTTCTAAGAGTGCAAAATTCTGCTAAATGTAATTAAGACTGATGGAAATAAGGGAAGCAACACTGTATGTAGAAAAGTAGGAGATATGTAAGAAAGACACAAGGAATAGGAATGCATTTTTGTTGAAGGCAAAAGAAGGTAATTGTGTCCAAAATAAGAGTGTTGTTTGGAAAGAAATGGCTTGGGACAAAATCTAAGCGCAAAAGAAATTTGTAGAAGGTTTGTGAAGGGAAATCTTCGGAAGGGAATTTTAGGTGTGGTCAGGACAGACTAAGAGTAGAAGTACGGTGGTGTAAGATTGGAATTCTCTGTCTGTTAAAAAGAAAAAGTTCTTGAATTATTGGTCTGCTCTTAGTAAGAAATGTACACAAAGGTTTTTTGGTTTTGTTTTGTTTTTCCTTTTGTCTGCCTAGAAAACTAGTTTCTATGTTTTGTGGTTATTGGGTCTTCAATCACTTGGTTAAAACTCCTCAGTATTAAAGAGCTGAGTATATAACCTCACCTATTTGCCTTCAGAATCTCTTATTGTCACCTTGGTTAAATAAAAAATAATAATAACTGAATTTTGTCATGATCTGCAATCCTTTTCAGGCATGTGCTATAACTTTCTAAGGTTTTAACAATTTTCCCAAGATTTAAATTATAAATGAAGTCTCTTTAACTCATTAGGCCTTTTTATTTGGTATGTTAAGTTACTCTGGAAGCACTGTTAAACAAATGATAAGCCTTAGGTTACATTTGGGTAAATGCTCTAACTATTCTAGAGATTATATACAATTCCTAAAGTTTTAATATGTTCTGGTATAAGACAATTACTTAACATTTTGCTTATTAAAGCATTATGTGTCACAGAAATAACCAGATTTCCTTGCCAGCTATGTTGTAAACTCTCATCAGATCTTTAACTATGGCCATTTTTTAGTCTTTTGTTATTTATAGTTATTGTTTCATTTTCAAGGGGATTCATATAAGGGGCTTTTAGGACAAATACAGGTATTCTATATCCTTAAGATTAAGACTGAAATGGGTAAGAATTTCCAGAGCTAACTAAGCTGTAATCAAATTAAACGAAGGGAATTGGGAAAAAATGATTATAGTTTTTTGTAACTCTTGGTTGAAACATTGCTAGTTCTCTAAAACTCGCTCTTCCAAACTAAGGAAACTTTCTCTTAAGACATCAGTTATATACAGAAATAATAATTAAACAAATTAAAGCATTTAACTTTTCTCTCCACTTGAACCCTCTGAAATTCAGAAGGTCTGAGTAAGGTTTCTTCCATAGCAATCATAGTCATTTGCATAAGTTCAATAAGATTCTGTTCTCCTTTAACAGGACCCCACTGGAAATGTTGGTTGTTTTACCAAGGCTTTGATTGGAATGTCATATTTGAGAGAGACATGCATAGACTCAGATATGACAAAACAACTTTAAGGAACTAAGGCTGACTTTATGAAACCTGGAGCCATAAAGCCCCTTGGAAATGTTGGCCTGATACTTTGCTTACAGAGTTCCCAGCAGCCTTACCAGGGGAGTAAAGAATGTCATTTCCTCGGCAGGTGCAGAAACCTCAGGATATATAAGGAACCTCATGAAGAAGAATTTACCCAAATCTACTGGTATTGCAGGTATGTCTGATGGCAAGTACTTGGTTTGGTTTCTGGCCTGGAAGGGCTACTAAAAGTTCAACCTGGAGATTCCTTATAAAAGTTCCAGCAAAGCAGATTCTAAAAGATCTATATGATCAATCACTATTCTTGCTGAGCTTATGTAAATAATTAGGTCAAGTTTGTTGAAATTGGACTTGCTTTGCAAACAAATTAGTCTTGATTTGGCTATCTCT
The DNA here is from genome assembly GCF_002007445.2 of Ailuropoda melanoleuca. Classification (NCBI taxonomy): domain Eukaryota; kingdom Metazoa; phylum Chordata; class Mammalia; order Carnivora; family Ursidae; genus Ailuropoda; species Ailuropoda melanoleuca. The sequence continues at coordinate 118,153,616 of NC_048222.1, forward strand.
GGAAATGAGGGTTATTTTAGAGAGAAAATTTATGTTTCGATAACCCACCTTTGTGGATGTGATTGTCCTTAAATGTTGTTTGCTTAAGCTAGACAACTTGAGGTAAACTTCAGAGAAATTGCCACAATAGCTCATATAGACAATTTTTGTGCTTGTTATTCTATAGGGATAATAACAAGACCCCATAAGCATATGATTATTTGAACAACTAGAAAATGGTATTAATTCCCCAGCAATTGTATAACTCAACTAGCACTTGGATCAATTCTGTGTAGCTGGGATGACAGCATCGCTCCTTTAAAGCCAGAGTGTACTCCATTCCATGGGGTTAACTATGGATTTGTGGAGAGAATGCATGACCCTATTTTCTTTATGACTGAATTGGATGATGGACTTGGGGATGCCCTTATCTCTTGACAAGTCTTCTCTCATATGGCAGTGATTCCTTGTAATTAGGATATTTTTAAGACTGGACCTCAAACGAAAAGGGTTTCTTGATGATTTCATCCCTCATAGTCCTATTTATCCTAGAAGGCACCTCTATTAATGTACAATTGCAAACAAAGGTTCTAGCCAAGCATACAACAGCCCTCCTGGTAAAAGGAGCCTTAAAGCTCACTATGGCACAATCCCTGACGGTAATGACTTCACATCAGGTCCAGAGTGTCTTAGAGACCAAAAGCCACCAATGGATGATGGGAAGCCAACTTATTAAATACCAGGGAAAAACAACCTGTGAGTCTTCTTTCACACATAAAAATCCTTTTGAAACCTCCCTTTTCCTTACCTCTCCCAACTCCCAAGTATATAATCAGCCATCCCTCACAACCCCGGTGAAGCAGCTCTTTCTGCCCATGGGTCCTATGTCCATGCTTTTAAGCCACATTTTTGCACCAAAGACATACGAAGAATTCTTTCTTGACCTTTGGCTCCAGACCCCAACCCATCAAACCTCACCTATATTCCAAACCTATGTCAGGGGTCGATCCAACAAGATGGTATAACATTTATAAATATTTATGTACTCAACATAGGAGCACCTAAATATATAAAGCAAACGTTAACAGACCTAAAGGAGGAAATGGATGGCAATAAAATAGTAGAGGACTTTAGTACTCCACTTATAATAATGGATAGTTTATCCAGACAGAAAATTAATAAGGAAACCTTGGCCTGAAACAACATGCTAGACCATAAGGACAAAACAAAAGCAAAAGCATACATATTCTGTTGTCGAGTGCACATGAATCATTTTCCAAGATAGAGCATATGTTAGGCAACCAAAGAAATCTTAATAAATTTAAGAGGACTGAAATCATATCAAGCATCTTTTCTAACCACAATGGTATAAAACTAGAAATTAATTACACAAAGAAAACTGGAAAGCTCACAAATATGTGGAGCATAAATAGCATGCTACTGAGAAGTCAATGGGTCAGAGAATAAATGAACAGACAAATCAAAAATACCTTGAGATAAACAAAAATGGAAATAAAACACTTCAAATTTTTGAGATGCCCCAAAAGCAATTCTAAGAGAAAAACTGATAGCAATAAATGCCTACATCATATACTTGAAAAATGTGCATGGACCAAGAGGCCTCTATTTTCCAAAATGTGGGTAAAATTTCAGCTTGTTAACGCTTGCTTCATGGGAATTCAAGAAGTGAGCATTTCATGGAAAATATTTAAATCAAAGCTTCAAGCAGTGTTCAAGCAGTAGCAAATTTCTCACAAAATTCAAGAACACTTCACTTTAATTCTCTCTTCTTAAACTCTAATCTTACCTTTCAATTTATGAAATTATGTGTTTTGATGTATAAAATAAAATTCTCAGGGGTTACAGTGGTTTCATATTGTTTTATACAAATAATTTGATGATGATAATAGTGTGAGACAACTTTGATATAATAATTACACTAACCCCTATGTGTTTGGAGATGTTATGAATATCTCAAAAAAATAAAAAAACACACCAGATTTTGGAGTTTGCATAAGAACGTACAAACTAAAGTCTGTATCTTTAATGTAATAGCCATGTTTTTTTCTGCATGTTAATGTTGTTCTCACATTTACCTCTTTATCAGAATGGTCTATGAGGTTTTTAAGAAACTACACTCAAGTCAAAAAGCAGACATATAGAATAAGAATCTCAAAATCTGATTGAATAATTACGGTAGCAAGGAAATCTGTGTAAATCTGTGGATAACAAAAATCAAAGAAACTTGTTTTTGTCACTTCTCTCACACACATAAAAACTCACACCAAATTTGCATTATCCTAATATATTTGATATAAAAGCAACACAATTGCTTTTTAAATCCACAGAGCAGTCCATTTTCTTAGGCTGAACGAAATCTATTTTCCTTCCTCAGGCCCTTAATTTTGCTCACCAAATTTAAAATCTTGACTACTGGATTTGTTTTCTATACCAATCTACCTTACTTTGTTTTTACTTGACGGCACTTACAGTTTTCATAATATAGTCTAAATTTTCAGTCAGTTCTGTTTTCAAAAACTTTTAATTCTGTGTTAAAATGGCTAGGAAAATATCCCACATTTTTGCTTTGTCCTTCATGTATTAACATAGTTCTCATATCCCAATTTTATTAATCCAGGAATTTCAGAACCTATGGTGAGAAAATAAATCCACTAAGTTCAATTGTGAACATGGAGAGGGTAGTTGTAGGGGAGGGAGTACAATGTATTTAGAGAGGTAGAGAAAGTGGGTCTTTAAAATTTAGTTAAGTCACTGTCAGTTCACTGTTTTATTGGTATAAAATTTTATTAAATGATTCGCTACTTTCAAGTAAGAAGAGCATAACCATTTTAGCTTAGCAAAAATAAGCTCACAATGAAATTAAATGTGACAGTATAATGTATGGCTTAGAAAAATAAATATCAAAGTCCATTACAGTAAAAACCCCTTTATTACCCAAACTCTTATGATGAAATTTTGGACATGCCATTAATAGCTTCAATGTAACTAAAAGAATAATATCCCAAATTTGTAAAATGTGAACATAGCCTAATTTGAGGTAACAGACTCAAGTCATGATCATAAAGTGACAATAATTATAGTATTTGCCAATCATGTTTATCTGAACAACATTATGTATATGCTGAGAAAAATCAAATATATCCTTATAATAATGCTTTAATAAATTGTAAGTTTGGAAAATGATGGAAGAGGTAGATTTATTTGCATTTATTTTATTGATTTTCTGCATGCATTTGTGACTCATAATTTCACCTTCCCTTCTATGTTTTATTCTATCTGTTTTAATCTCTGAATCTTACTTGTCTGGTGCTAGGTTAAAGGCTACTCTGAGAGACATAGTCAAGTCCTTAAAATCTTTCCAGGACACTATTATCTGCTCCCACCATCAAGTATCCATTGTTCAGTGTTGAAACTCAAGATATGCCTTCACAATCAAATTCAAAAGAAGAAAATGGCTTTACACAGCAGGTATACTAGTAAAGTTGTTTAAAAATCTAGTCCTTAAGAGGATAATGGAGATAAGGTGAGTAAAACTGTTAACCTAGCAATCAGTAGAAGGTACTATTCTTACTTTATACTTTGTAAAAGAAAAATAACTTTTTAAAAAACCTGATTTTTAAAGTGATGTTTTTAGAAGACTAATCAGAATAACATTCTCATACTGACCTCAATCTGTAAAAAAGGTGACAGATTGGTCCTTTTTACTGTGAAAGCAGATTTCTCCCACCTTTTAGGGGAAAAAAAGAAGTAGCAAATAATGTTAAATAAATGCTATACAAAAGTTTTAGAAGGCAAGGAAATGAAGAAAGTAATGCATAATAAAATTTGCCTCATGAGGGCCTCAAGGGAAATAGATGTTATCTAACATTAAAATGTCTAATTAGGGAAGAAAATTTTTTACACACCATTTCCTACTCCTGTATTAAGAAAATGTTAAAAAAAAAAAAAAAGTACAAGTAAGCCTGTATTTACCTAACATTATTACCTTAGGATAAATTTCTAAAAAGTTGTGCCAAAGGGAATTAACATCTCTAAGTCTTTTGCCAACAGAATCCTCAAAACAAAAATAAAAACAAACCAAAAAAGTCCTCCATTTGCAATCCTTCTGTCAATAAAGAAACAGATTCAGTAGATGGAATTTTCTGCTCCTTCGATGATTAAGTCAAATTTTCAAGCAATTGATCAGCAAAGCGCAATAAAATATAGTTTTGATTTACTTGTAAGAAACCTGGTAGTGTTCCAGGGTATAACTGTCAAATGTCTCTGTCTCTGCCGCTCCGCCCCTTCCTAAGGAAGCAGATTCCATTTCTCCAGTCTCAAGAACAGGTGAATGACACAAACTGAACCAATCATAGTATCCTAGCCTTTGAACTTTGGGTTACAAGTATGGATAAGCCAGTGCAATCAGACTCCACCTGATTCCTTCATCCATTCATCAAGGCTGGCAGGAATACTTCTTATTCTTCTCTGATTATGAAATATTGGATTTAACCACTGAACTGCTTGTGGTCCTATTTTCTCCAAAATGGAGAAAACTTCGTTTGGATAGACCACGTGGAAGTTATGAATTGGACATATGCCAGCATGAAATACAGAGATGGAGAGTGAAAACTAGGCAAGAGAGAGGAAGGGAAAAACATAGTTTGAATTATTGGATGCCATCATTTCAACGTGTTTCCTAATCTCTCAATAGTTTGGTGGTAGGAAAGAGTATATATTCCTGTTCTGTTTGCTTGTTAGCTTAGTGGACTGGTATCTGTATCATTTTTACCTAAAATAACTATAAAAAATTTGCTTTTCTTTAATGAGAGTATTTCGTACATTTCAAGTTAGCTTTAAAGATAGTTTCATTTCCTTGGTCTTTTTTAAACAACATAGAATTACTACTTATTTTTTAGGTTTGAAAAATAAATATATACGTTACGAGTTTAGGCTTGTAACACCTATGTTATATTTCAATTTGGGTTTTCCCCTTTTTACTGAAAGAATATAGTTCTATTTTCAAGTTTTATTTCTTAGTATGAACAAAATTCAAAATTCTAATTCAAAATTTGAAATTAATTTTCCTAAAAATTTTAAATAAAAACACTTTTCAATAAAAGCTTAGAAAAACTACCAATAATGTATGTTGCTATATCAATATCATACTAAAAAAATAAAACTGGATATTTTTCTGGTTGAAGTAGGTTGGGTGTCTGGAGTGGTATGTACTGGGTTTCACCTAGAATACATGTAGCAACTTCAATATCATCTCAATGAAATTAATAAATTCATTGTTGGAAAACAATGAATCTATACCATAGTGTTAACCAGGTATCACACTTGATCTTTAGAAATTTATTACAGAATTGTACCAGTCTTTACTAGAAGAACAGAAAATAGATCACTTTTTCAAAAAATTTTCACGATAAACTTAGATACAGAAAGATTTACTTGTGTATATGGTAGGGCAAACAAAATATATGTCCCTTGAAACTTCAATTTTCCTTAAAGGTGTGGGAATAATTTTAAATGTCTGTGAACTTAAAATTATTTTTGCCTTAGATGTGTTAATCTTGGTGGTTTGGCTGAAATTGTATAGGTAGTATTTTGATAAATAAGTATATCTTTTATTGAATATATTTTATATAATTTTTGATTGTACAAATGTCTATTTTATTATTTTGTTTATATTACACATGGTTATGCTTCATTGGCTTAAATATTTTGTAACATGAGTTTTGGGGAAAAATTGGCTTTTGTACTATTTTTTGCTTATATTTTGATGTGTATTTAAATGCAAAGTCTGTTTTTTAAAGGTAAAATACATACTTAGAAGAGGAAGCTTCAATGTATATTGAAAATAAAGTGCTCAATATAATAAGGAAAATCAAAATATTCTGAAAAAATTGTGAGGTTTGACAGACACACATACTCTAAGTTTTCCATACCGCACATGACAATAAAGAATATTATTACATGCTACCAACTACAGTTATTAAATGAGAAGTAAGTGGTAATTGATTTAAAAAGTATAGGAAGTACTTAACATTCTTTTCAAATATATTTTCTTTAATTGGGAGATATAAATGATCCTAACTTCAGTGTGTATTATGAGAAAAAGCTTGGAAGAAGAAAGGTGTGAAATATTATCATAGTGATATTTAAGTTCAATCCCTAGCAATTTTTGAAACTGACAAGAGAATTGTGGTTATAAGCAGCACAAAAACATCAAATCAACAAAACTCATGAAAATTATTTGACACTTCCTTAAAGATTAATATTATTGCCTTGAACAGCAATTAGTGATCATAAGATCATAATGGTGCTTTTGATAAACCTATTGTTAAGATGTCAAATCTTTAAGTTCAGTAAAGTAACCAAGTTGGTAACAAGAGACATCATTAAAATTTGCAACCAAAAGTAATAAAATGTAGTTTTTAGTATCTCTTACGATAATATCAAACTATTATTTTTAAAATAGATGGCTCAGATATTAAAGATTTTGCCATAATGCCAGTTTTAATAATATGTTTTAAATTAGATATTTCTTTTTTTTTTTTAAGATTTTATTTATTTGACAGAGAGAGACAGCCAGCGAAAGAGGGAACACTAAATTAGATATTTCTAAAGGATACATCTAAAATCATGTTAATTTTGCAAGTGCTAACAATTGAAACTTATAAATTGTATTTTAATGAATTCAGGAGAACTCTTTTGTCTATTTGCTTATTTCTTCTTTCCAGGATCCTTCCATCATCTGTTTTTTTGTACTTCCTGGATTTCTTTAGGGAAATGCCCTTTTTCTATTTCAGGGTGTGTGAAAAGTCTTTCACTTGGGCTGTCCTACCACCTCTTAGCTCAGATAAACTATTCATATATTCACTCCCGTAAACTGGATTTTTAAAAAAAATTCTATTCGCTTCTGTGGCTATGGTAACAAATTACCACAAACTTGGTGGCTTTAAACAACAGAAACTTATTCTCTCAACGTTCTGGAGGCCAGCAGTCCAAAATCAAGGTGTTTGCAGAACTGTGCTCCCTCCAGAGGCTCTTTAAAAAATTCAAGTTCCACTAAATCTATGTGCTAAAAGAGTGTATGGTATAATAGAGTTGGAGCACATAAATCAAAGCCTATACAACTTTCCAGACCAAGCATTGACATAAACAATTTTAAACACCTTGTGAGATAACTGTGCAAGAAAGCATCTCAGATACACAAATGAAATGGAGTGAAAAGAATAACAACTTTTTAACTACAGCAAGGCTAGTGGGTACTGAAATGTAGAAGGGAATAGAATTATGAGCCAGTGGTTTTATTCTTTAGGTATTGCCTGGGAGGCAATGAAATTAACTGAGATCTTAAACTGGTGCACTCAGAGTGCAGTTGTTCATTTTTTAATATAGTCAAAAGTGCTCCTGCTGCTGATACGGTCTGCCTTGCTAAACATTATTTTTTTTTAGCTATTTCTATTTCCTTGTACAGAAAAAAATACCTATGTACCAATGTCACTTAAGCATTACACTGGCACCATTTAGCTCCTTATCAATTGTATATGTGCTAATTACAAACACAAGTATTAAAATGGGCTGTACAAAAATCCCTAGAAAACTTCATTTTATTTCTAAATAAATTTTTATTTCTAGCACTCAGCTTTTCATTTTATCAGAGATACATTATATATTATAAATTTCTAATCTTTTTTGTTTTATTTTGTTTTGCTTCTTGGAGCCAAAGGATACTAGCTTATACTAAAAATGTGTATGTTAAGTAGTCAGAAAGAGAGAGAGAGAGGCATGAGGAAGGATTGTTTGCAGTTCTCCAACAGATCACTGAGAATATTTTGCACCAAAGTTTTCTCAATCGATTTGTTTGTTTGGTTGTTTGTTCAATGGAGTGGTAAATATACTGATTTCATTTTTAAAATATTTATTGAAATTAAATACATATAATTTTAATCAGTAATTCCCCTTTATAGAATACTAACACTAAATGATATGAATGTTTAATAATAGCAGAATACTTAAACAACTTATATTACATAAACTATGTAATGTTCAGCAGGTATAAAGAGAAATAATCACAATTTTATGCACTGTATATTTTGCATAAGCATGGAGAAAGAATGTTGAAAGATACATATCAGGCTAATAGTGTTTGGCTTTGAAGTGAAATGACAAAATGAATATTTGGAAGTACGAATTAAAAACCATTAACCATAGGTAAGTGTACATTTTTAACTGGTTACAGTAAAAATATTTTTAATTAAATCATAACATTTCATTATAAAAGATCTTAAAAAGTTACATATTTGAAGTAGATTTGTTCCACGTGAATGGCTTCCAGATTTGTATCAGAAATTTATTGGGAAGAATACTAAAAAGGATATGTATACAATAATAACTTAATTCTTTCTTTTGTCTTTGTCATTCACTTATTAAATTACCTGGAAGAAATGACTTTATGTTATTGAGTTATTGGTAACTCAATTTTCTTATATATCTGTCAATAAAGAGAGAAGGGAACATAATTCTATAGTAGGCAGAATCATAGCCTTCCAAAAATATCTGGGCCTAAGCACCAGAAATTGAGTATGTTTGCCCTTCTTTGACAAAAGGGACTTCAAAATGTGATTATAAACAAGATCTGAAGATGAGAGGTTATTCTAGATTACAAAAATGGGTCAAATAAATCAGTTGAGTTGTTAAAACTGGAGAGCTTATCCTTGCTGTGGTCAGAGAGAGATGTGACTACTTAAGATGGATTAGAGATAGCTTTGATGTTGCTGGTTTTGAAGGTGGAGGAAGGGGGCTTGGAGCCAAGGAATGCAGACTGCCTACAGAAGCTAGAAAAAGCGAGGAAGGTCTCTCTAGTGCCTCCAGAAAGGAAACTAGCACATCAAAACCTTCATTTTAGCTAAATGAGACCTGTGCCAGACTTCCGACATATATAAAACTCTAAACCAGTAAATTTATGTTGCTTTAAGTCACTTAAATTATGACAATTTGTTGTAGCAGCTACAGAAAACTAATGCAATCTCTAATATTACTTTCAAATACATTTCAGACAAAAATCCTTTCCTTTTTCTAGTTTATTTTTTATTTTTTTTTTTAAAGATTTTATTTATTTATTCAACAGAGACAGAGACAGCCAGCGAGAGAGGGAACACAAGGGGGGAGTGGGAGAGGAAGAAGCAGGCTCACAGCAGAGGAGCCTATGTGGGGCTCGATCCCATAACGCTGGGATCACGCCCTGAGCTGAAGGCAGACGCTTAACCGCTGTGCCACCCAGGCGCCCCTCCTTTTTCTAGTTTAAAATTGTCTTTCCCAACTTCTTTCTATTCAATCTTCACAAATTACTTTTTATACGATCAAATATTTTGACTTTAGTGAGGTCAAATTCCACTAATATAAAAGTAAATAAAATGTACCCTCTAAGAATATGGATTAATTCATTAAATACAAACATATCTAATATTTTGAAATGTGTGAAGTATAAATATCTATATAAAGAGTTTTAAATTTTGGATTGTTGCTCTTTTATACCAACATAAATAGTCCTGAAAACATAATATTATTGCTCCAGTGTTCTCATTTATGTATAAAATTAGTAGTACTTTTTGCCAGGTTTGCTGTGTACTGAAAGTAGCAAATTCTACTTCTAAAGTGGTTTGTGGGTAGTAAGGAGGGCACGTATTGCATGGTGCACTGGGTGTTTTATGCAACTAATGGAGCATCGAACTTTACATCGAAATCCAGGGATGTACTGTATGGTGACTAACACAATATAATAAAAAATCATTAAAAAAAATAAATAAAAAAAATAAAGTGGTTTGTGATCACTAATATACTTTAAGCTTATGAATATAAGATTCAAAAAGGGAAGTAGTTCATCTGTCTTTATTCCCAGTAACTGGAACATGCATGATATGAACTAAGTAATCAATAATTAAATGAATAATTAAATACAATAAGTATAATTAATATAATTAATATTTGATTATTTTATAATTTTATAGTATTTATTATTTTTAATTCCTTTCCTTTTTAGTTTCAAGTTTTTATTTAAAATCCAGTTAACATATAGTTTAATATTAGTTTCAGGTGTATTACCCAGTGCTCATAACAAGCACTCTCCTTAATACCAATCACTATTTAACCCATCCCACCCACCTCCTCTCCAGGAACTGTCCATTTGTTCTCCATAGTTAAGTACAGTTTATGGTTTGCCTCTCTCTTTTTCTCCCCCATGTTCATTTGTTTTATTTCTTAAATTCCACATGAGTGAAATCATATGAAATCATATGATATTTGTCTTTCTCTGACTGACTTACTTTGCTTAGCTTAATACTCTCTAGCTCTATCCACATCATTGCAAATGGCAAGATTTCACATACACACATACACATATACACACATACACACACATGACCTCTTCTTTATCCATTCATCAGTCAATGGACATTTGGGATCTTTTGACAATATTGATAATGCTACTATTAACGTTAGGGTGCTTGTGCCCCTTGAAATCAGTATTTTTGTATTCTTTGGGTAAATACCTAGTAGTGGATTTTCCGGATCCAAGGGTAGTTCCATTTTTAATTTTTTTTTAAAGATTTTATTTATTTATGTGACAGAGAGACAGCCAGCGAGAGAGGGAACACAGCAGGGGAGTGGGAGGGGAAGAAGCAGGCTTCCAGAGGAGGAGCCCAAGGTGGGACTCGATCCCTGTATGCCGGGATCACGCCCTGAGCTGAAGGCAGACGCTTAATGACTGCACTACCCAGGCACCCCTATTTTTAATTTTTTGAGGAATCTCCAAACTGTTCTCCAGAGTGATTACACCAGTTTGCATTGCGGCCAATAGTTTAAGAGAGTTCCCCATTCTTTTCATCCTTACCTACATTTGTTGTTTCCTGTGTTGTTAATTTTAGCCATTCTGATGGGTGTGATGTGAAATCGCATTTCCCTGATGATCAGTGATGTTGAGCATCTTTTCATGTGTCTGTTAGCCATCTCTATGTCTTTGGAAAAACGTCTTCTTCTGTCTTCTGTCCATTTTTTAACTGGATTATTGGGGGGGTTGAGTTTTATAAGTTCTTTATATATTTTGGATGCTAGTCTTTTATCAGATATGTCATTTGCAAATATCTTCTCCCACTCCTTAGGTTGCCATTCCTGTTGTTTTGTTGATTATTTCCTTCACTATGCAGTAGCTTTTATCTTGATGAATTCCCAAAAGTTCATTTTTGCCTTTCTTTCCCTTGCCTTAGGAGATATATCTAGTAAGAAATTGCCAAGGCCAACATCAAACAGGTTGCTGCCTGTATTCTCCTCTAGGATTTTTATGGTTTTCTGTCGCACATTTAGGTCTTTCATCCATTTTGAATTTATTTTTGTGTGTGGTATAAGAAAGCGATCCAGTTTCATTCTTTTGCATGTTGCTGTCCAGTTTTCCCAACACCATTTGTTGAGGAGACTGTCTTTCTCCCACTGAATATTCTTTCCCTAGTTGAAGACTAGTTGACCATATAATTGCGGGTCCATTTCTGGGTGTTATATTCCCTTCCATTGATCTATGTGTCTGTTTTTGTGCCAGTACCATACTGTCTTGATTACTACAACTTTGTAATATAACTTAAAGTCTGGGATTATGATGCCTCCAGGTTTGTTTTTCTTTTTCAAGATTGCTCTGGGACAGAACAGAGGGAGACAGATGCTTGTGTAGAGCAGATAACCTGATCACACCTTTTTATTGTGCATCACAATAGACTCCAGCCACCATGTGTGTACCATGTGACTGCTTTTCTGGTACAGAAAGGTGCTGTGTGTGCCGAGACTCCCCTCCAGGGGAGGGAAGCAGGTCTGCATCTTGCTGGGCCCTTTGAGATTTAAAGTTTTGAATACTAGCCACCAGACCAGAGATAAAACACAGGAGCACTGTGGTGCCAGTTGTGCCCATAGACAGGCACAGACAGGTTAAGGACAGGGATCTGACAAAAGCCTGGGACACAGGAGAGGAGACTCTTGGCTTTTCTATGAGGGCCTCTTGAACAGTAGCGGCTGTCACTTCCCCTCCCCAGGGACAAGAGAGTGGGATGATGTCATTTTCCGCCCCATCATTCCAACACCAGCACAGTCAGATTTCAGAGAGAAATACAGTATCTCCAGGGGAGGCTGGACTTGCTTACAACAAACCCTGCCCCCTGGCACCTGGCAGGGCCATATTTATAAGGGCAGGTCTTATGAGGCAGCACAGCAGACCTCTCACTCTGAAGACCAACACAAGCCCTACCTGCATATACCAAGTAGGGTTTATAGAGTGCTTCAAAGTGTCAACTTCAGTTCTGGTGGAAATAGGATCTGGCTTTTGTTTTTCTGGGTTTTTTTTTTCTTTTTTTATATTTTATTTTTATATATTAATTTAATTTTCTTCTTTTTAAAAATCTTTTTTCTTTGATAGAAGGCTTTCAGTTTTTGTTTGCTGGTTTGTTTGTTTCCATATCTCATTTTTTGGATCAGGCTTCTGGTTTGTTTTGTTATGTTTGTCTGTTTTTAAGATTTTATTTATTTATTTGAGAGAGAGAAAGAACATGAGGTGGGGGAGCAGGGGAGGACCAGAAGAAAAGGGAGATGTAGACTCCCCACTGAGCAAGGAGTCTGACACAAGAGCTCAATTCCAGGACTCTGAGATCATGACCTGAGCCAAAGGCAGACACTTAATAGACTGAACTACCCAGGTACTTCTTTTTTTTTTTCTTCTTCTTCTTCTTTCTTTCTTATTCTTTGGAATCAGGCTTATAGATTTTTGTTTGTTTTTTTGTGGTTGGTTTTGTTTATTTGTTTGTTTCCTTTTCACTTTCCCTTTTCTGGATCAGGCTTTTTTTTTCCCCCAGGGTTATCTTAAGAAACAAATCTATGCACACCTTGCTAACGGGTTAACAGTCCAAACACTCCCCACTGCAAGCAAGGAGAAACTGTATAGAGGACTGACCTGTGGGAAAGATCACCCAAAACGCAACAGCAGAGTGCTCACAGAGTTCACCAGAAACACTTCCTAAACCAGCAGGCCCTGGAGAGTGAATGGCCCCTTCTTAATATTAGTATTACTCTCAGGAGCAGGAAACATAATAAACTTTCATAATATGCAAAGACAGAAACCTAGACATAATGACAAGACAGAGAAATTCTCTCCAAAAGAAAGATCAAGAAGAAATTATAGCAAGGAATTTGCTAAAAACACATATAAGCAATATATCAGAGCAAGATTTTAGAACAGTAGTCATAAGAATACCAGCTGGTCTTGAAAGAAGCATAGAAGACACAAGAGAAATCCTGGCTGCAGAGATAAAAGGCCTAAAAACTGGTCACAACAAAATAAAAAATGCTATAACTGGAAAGCAAAATCCACGGGATATAATCACAATGAAGATGGAAGAAGCAGAGGATCTAATAGGTGATATAGAAGACAAAACTAGACTTAGGGAATTGAACAATTCCACAAAGTGCAATATTATCTGTAGCCTAGGAGTCCCAGAAGAAGAGTGGGAAAAAAGGGCAGAAGATTTATTTGAACTATAGCTAAAAACTTCCGTAATCTGGGGAAGGAAACAGGCATTCAAGTCCAAGAGGCACAGAGAAATACATTCAGAATCAACAAAAACAAGTCAACAGCAAGACATATTATAGTGAAACTTGCAAAATAAAGATAATTCTGAAAGTAGCTAGGGACAAATGTCCTTAATCTACAAGGGTAGACACATAAGTTTAGCAACAGAGCTGTCTAAAGAAACTTGACAGGCCAGTGAAAAGTGGCATGATATTTTCAACATGATAGATGGAAAAATATGCAGCTAAGATACTTTATCCAGCAAGGCTGTCATTCAGAATAGGAGGAGAGAGAGAGCCTCCAAGATATACAACAACTAAAGGAGTAAATGAACACTAAACCAGCACTGCAAGAAATTCTAAAGGGGATCCTTTGAGTGGGAAAGAGAGAGACCAAAAGCAACAAAGACTAGAAAGGAACAGAGACAATTTACAGGAACAGCAACTTTATAGGTAATACAATGGCACAAAGTTCATACCTTTCAATAGTTACTCTGAATGTAAATGTACTAAATGCACCAATCAAAAGACACAGGGGATCAGAATGGATTAAAAAAAACAAAACCCATTAATACATTGCTTACAAGAGACTCATTTTAGACTCAAAGACACCTACAGATTGAAAGTGAGGGGATGTATAACCAGCTATCATGCTAATGGACATCAAATGAACGTTGGAATAGCCATACTTATTTCAGCCAAACTAGATTTTAAACCAAAGACAGTAATAAGAGATGAAAAAAAAAAAAACTGTATCATAATAAAGCAGTCCATCCAACAAGAAGATCTAACAATTGTAAATATTTATACCCCAAACTTGGGGGCACTCATATATATAAATCAGTTAATAACAAACTTAAAGAAACTCATTGAAAATAATACAATAATTATAGAGGAATTTAACACCCCACTCACAGAAATGGACAGATCATCTAAGTAGATCAACAAGGAAACAATGTCTTTCAATGACACACTGGACCACATGAACATATTCAGAGCATTTCATCTTAAAGCAGAAGAATACACATTCTTTTTGAGTGCATATGGAACATTCTGCAGAACAGATCACATACTGTTTCACAAACTAGGCCTCAATCAGTACAAAAAGACTGGGATCACACCATGCATACTTTTAGACCAAAATGCTATGAAACTTAAAGTCAACCACCAGAAAAAAATTGGAAGGACTACAAATACGTGGAGGTTAAAGAACATACTACTAAAGAATGAATAGGTTAACCAAGAAATTTAAAAAAGAAATTAAAAAAAATACATAGAACAAATGTAAACGAAAACAACAGTCCAAAATCTTTGGGACACAGCAAAGGTGGTCATTAAAGGGAATTATGTAGCATACAAGCCTTACTCAAGAAGCAAGAAAAGTCTCAAATATACAACCTAACTCTACACCTAAAGGAGTTGGAAAAAGTGCAGCAAATAAAGCCTAAAACCAGAAGAAGAAGGGAAATAATTAAGACTAGAGCAGGAATAAATGATATAGAAATTAAAAAAAAAAAGAAGCAGAATAAATCAATGAAACTAGGAGATGGTTTTCTGAAAGAATTAACAAAATTGATAAACCCCTAGCCAGACTTATCAAAAAGAAAAGAGACAAGACCAAATAAGTAAAATCACAAATGGAAAGATGAGCATCATAACCAACATGGCAGAAATACAATTATAAGAGAATATTATGAAAAATTATATGCCAATAAATTGGGCAACCTGGAAAAGGATGAATAAATTCCTAGAAACATATAAACTACCAAAATTCAAACAAGATGAAATAGAAATTTTGATCAGATCAATAACCAGCAAAGAAATTGAATCAGTAATCAAAAATCTCCCAACAACAAGGCTGGATGGTTTCCCAGGAGAATTCTATAAAACATTTAAAGAAAAGTTAATACCTATTCTTCTGAAGTTATCCCCCCCCCCAAAAAAAGAAATGGAAGGAAAACTTCCAAACTCATTCCATGAGGCCAGCATTACTTTGATTCCAAAACCAAAGACCCACTAAAAAGGTGAATTAAAGGCCAATATCCCTGATGAACACAAATGAAAAAGTTCTTAACAAGACAGTAACTAATGGAATCCAATAGTATAATAAAAGGATTACTCATCATGATCAAGTGGGACTTCTTCCTGGGTTCAAGGGTGGTTCTGTTCTACAAATCAATCAATGTGATATACCACAGTAATAAAAGAAATGATAAAAACCAGATGATCTCCTCAACAGATGCAGAAAAAAGCATTTGACAAAGTACAGAATCCATTCTTGATAAAAACCCTCAACAAAGTAGGGATAGAAGGAATATACCTCAACATCATAAAGAGTATATGTGAAAGACCTGCAGATAATTTCATCCTCAAAGAGGAAAAACTGAGAACTTTTCCCCTAAGGTCAGGAATACAACAGGGGTGTCTACTCTTACCACTGTTGTTCAGCATAGTACTGGAAGTCGTAGCCTTCAGCAATCACACAACAAAAAGAAATAAAAGACATCCAAAACAGCAAGGAAGAAGTCAAATGTTCACTCTTACAGAGGACATGATACTCTATGTGGAAAATAGAAAGACTCTACCAAAAAACTGATAGAACTGATACATGAATTCAGTAAAGTCACAGGATACAAAATCAATGTACAGAATTCTGTTGCATATTTTTGCACACATGATAGAGCAGCAGAAAGAGAAATCAAGGAATCAATCCCATTTAAAACCTCACCAAAAACCAAAAGATACATAGGAATAAACCTAACCAAAGAGATAAAAGATCTGTACACTAAAAACTATAGAGCACTTATGAAAGTATTTGAGGAAGACAGAAAGAAATGAAAAAAAAATTCCATAATCTTCGATAGGAAGAACAATTATTGTTAAAATGTGTATACAACCCAAAGCAATCTACATTTTCAATGCAATCCCTGTCAAAATAACACTAGCATTTTTCACAGAGCTAGAACAAATAATCCTAAAATTTGTATGGAACCAAAACCAAAACCAAAACCAAAACAAAACAACAAAAAACAAAACAAAACAAAAAACCAAATAGCCAAAATAATGTTGAAAAAGAAAACCAAAGCAGGAGGCACCATAACTCTGGATTTCAAACTACATTACAAAGCTGTAATCATTAAGACAGTATGGTACTGGCACAAAAACGGACACTTAGATCAATGGAACACAACAAAGAACCCAGAAATGGACCCACAACTGTATGACCAACTAATCTTTGACAAAGCAGGAAAGAACAGCCAATGGAAAAAAGTCTCTTCAACAAATGGTGTTGGGAAACTGTACAGCGACATGCGGTAGAATTACATTGGACCACTTTCTTACCCTATACACAAAAATAAATTCAAAATGGATGAAACACCTAAAGGTAAGACAGGAAACCATCAAAATCCTAGAGAGAGCAGGCAACAACCTCTTTGACTTCGGCCACAACAACGTCTTACTAGACACATCTCTTGAGGCAAGGGAAAGAAATGAAAAAATGAACTATTGGGACCTCACCAAGATAAAAAGTTTCTGGAAAGAGAAGGAAACAATCAGCAAAACTAAAAGGCAATTGATGGAATGAGAGAAGATATTTTCTTTTTTCGTTCTTTAAAAGATTTTATTTATTTATTTGAGAGAGAGAGAGCACAAGCAGGGGAAGCAGCAGGCAGAGGGAGAAGCAGGCTCCCCACTGAGCAAGGAGTCTGATGTGGGACTTGATCCCAGGACCCTGGGATCATGACCTGAGCCAAATGCAGACACTTTGCCAACTGAGCCACCCAGGCATCCCAAGAGATATTTTCAAATAGCACGACTGATAAAGGGTTACTATCCAAAATATATAAAGAACTCATCAAAATCAACACTCAAAAAACAAATAATCCAGTTAAGAAATGGGCAGAAGATATGAACAGACATTTCTCCAGAGAAGACATACAAATGGCTACAGACACATGAAAAAATGTTCAACATCACTCATCATCAACGAAAAACAAATCAAAACCACAATGAGATAAAACCTCACACCTGTCAGAATGCTAAAATTAACAACTCAGGAAACAACAGATGCAAAGGTACCTTTTTGCACTGTTGGTGAGAATGCAAACTGGTGCAGCCGCTATGGAAAACAGTATGGAGGTTTGACAAAAAGTTTAAAAAAAAAGAACTACCCTACAACTCAGCAATTGCACTACTAGGTATTTATCCAAAAGATACAAAAATACTTATTTGAATGGGCACATGCACCCCAATGTTTATCCTGCAGTATCAACAATAGCCAAATTATGGAAAGAGCTCAGACATCCATTGACTAATGAATGAATAAAGAAGAGGTGGTACATATATACAATGGAATATTACTTGGTGATCAAAAAAAATGAAATCTTGCCATTTGCAACCATGCGGGTGGAGCAACAGTATATTATGATAAGTGAAATAAGTCAATCAGTGAAAGACAAATATATTATTTCACTCATGTGGAATTTAAGAAACAAAACAGATGAACATAGTGGAGGGAAAGGAAAAATAAGATAAAAACAGAGAGGGAGGCAAATCATAAAAGCCTCTTAAATACAGAGAAGAAACAGGTTTGCTGGAGCGGAGGTGGGGGGATGGGCTAATGGGTGATGGGCATTATGGAGGGTACTTGTTGGGATGAACACTGGGTGTTATACGTAAGTGATGAATAACCAAATTCTACATCTGAAACAAATAGTATAGTATATGCTAACTAACTCGAATTTAAATTAAAATAGATAGATAAATAAATAAATAAATAAATAAAGCAGGCAAGCAAGCTGTTAGGGGAAAAAAATAAGATTGCTTTGGCTAGAAGGGGTCTTTTGTGGTTCCATACAAATTTTAGAATTGTTTGTTCTAGCTCTGTGAAAAATGCTGGTGGTATTTTGACATGGATTGCATTGAGTGTATAGATTGTTTTGAGTAGTATGGGCATTTTAATAATTGTTCTTTTGATCTATGAGCAAGGAATGTTTTTGCATTTCTTTGTGTTTTCAATTTCTTTCATAAGTGTTTATAATTTTTTTGAGTACAGAACTTTTGCTTCTTTGGTTAGATTTATTCCTAGGTATCTCACGGTTTTTGGTACAATTTGGGAAATGGGATTGATTCCTTGATTTCTCTTTCTGCTGCTTCATTATTTGTGTAAATAAATGCAACAGAGTTCTATATGTTGCTTTCGTATCCTGTGACTCTATTGAATTCATGTATGGAGTCTTTTCAGTTTTCTACATAGAAGATCATGTCCCCAACCCCAAAGTATATAATCAGTTGCTCCTCATAATCCCGGGGCAGCAGCGCTTTCTGCCCAGGGGTCCTTTCCCCATGCTTTAATAAAACCACCTTTTCACACCAAAGACCTCTCAAAAATTCTTTCTTGACCCTCTGCTCTGGACCTCATCTACATTCTAAAACTACACCACCTGGGACTTTGAAAACTCCTGTCTTTGATCCTTGCTGGTTGCAAAAACTCCCCCAAATCAGCCCCTCTCATTTTCTCAGTCAATGGATTTGGGGAAGTGTTTTCCTTGTGTGAGTACCCTATGAGCTCCTCCCTCTCTCTCCCTCTCTCTCTCTCTCTCTCTCCATGATCTGGACTCCTCTCCTCTGCAGCACCTGCAATCCTTTTCTCTCCCAGACTATGTCTCTATACCTCCTACCTTCCTCTTCTCTCCCTCTAGTTGTGCAGTTTGTTCCTCAGTCCTCAGATCAATTTCTTGGGTATTCAGAATGATTTGATATTTATCTAGGTGTGTTCAAAGGATGAGGCAAGACTCGTTTCCTCCTATCACCCTGCCATCCTAATTTCTCCCTGCCCCCAGTATTTGTTATAACTTTTAAATATCTTTATGAGTCATTGAAAGATGAGTAGTGTTACAATACTAATAGCATTTATTCAACACAAAGATGTACAGAAAATTATTAAAACATGGGGCTTTATCTTATAGAGGGTAAGGTAAGTTTTGTTCTTTCGTAAAAAAAAATGATCCATGGGAAAAAGATTATACATATTAAACTGTATTAGAAATTTTATGTTTTATACTTGAATTCTAAATCTTAGTATTTATCTTTTTCTCTCTACTGCCAAAGGATATTATCCTCCAGCCATCTTCCTTTAATGTAATGAAAATTGCTCTTAATTTTAGGTCTTTTATCTTAAAGCTATAGTCATTTAAATTTTTTCCCTTTAAAGGAGATCTTTGTGATAAAACATTTCACATATTCAAATACGCAACCGGTGCACTTAGAAATTTAAAGTATTTTTGCAACAAATATTTTTTATTAAAATTTTCTTTTCAGTATTCAGCTGTCAAAAGTGCTAATACACTCCTCCAATGGTGGATTTAATTTGATTAATTTGCTTATTGGTCAATCAAACAATTCATACAAAAATACATTCCTTCAAATGTTTGCCCTATTTATTTTCTTTAGTAATTATCGTAAATTGGTTTATAGATTAGAATATGGGATCAAATAAAAAAGAACCTGCCAGTTGATCTTTCATATGCTCCATCTTTATTGCTTTACTTTACTTTTCCAGCAATGAGTAGGTGATGAATCAAAACTTAACATGCAGAAGAAGCTCTGGAGGAAAAGAATGGAGAAATTGAACTGGAAACTGAAGAAAGGTATCCCATACACGCCTGCAAACACTTCTCTAGATCATCAGGATGCTATTGCAACTTTGGCTGTTCTCATTTTTAAGCCTGATGAGCTGCTTGTCCTCAAATGAGAACACCTGTTAAAACCAAGCAAAAATGATTTTATTTGTGGCTAAAAGCAAGTGGTGTACTTTACAACCCACTCAACAGTTAATGCAGTGGTTTTGAAATTCTTGGGCATTCTGTAAGTCTCCTGCATCGTGTGTCAGTACTTGAACAACAGAATGTCTTCTGTTTAAAGATCTGATTTAAAGATCTCTTGGAGCACAGAATTTTAAGTTCCACCATTCTGAAACACTGCAGGAAGTCTAAAGAAGAGGGAGAAATAGCAGGAAAAAAATGTGCAAATTTCAGACAGATATAACTTTTAAAAATAAGCAGAATTTACGTTTTATATTTTTAAGTTTCTAAAAGCACTTTCTCAGTTTATTGTACAGTTTTGTGAAGTAGGTAAATGCCTGGTCATAATACTCACTTAATATTTACATTTGAAAACTCATCATTCATCCTAGGAAAATAAATAACACTGATTCAAATACTTACATCTATTTCAAAGAGCAAATTTGTATTGAGAGTAAAATAATTCCACCCAGACCTTTAGAAAGACCTATCTACAGAAGCATCATATAGGGTCTTTCTTTATAATAAGTTGAAACAATTTTGCGTGTGTTTTACAACTATTTAAACTTTTATCTCAATAAACTAGGTAAATTTTAAAATGCCATTAATGACATAATGTCTTATTGCACATGTTGGAAAATTGCCCAAATAAACTTATTTTATCTATTTACAGAGAAGAGAAGATTGTCTGCTATCTTTAAAATATAATATTTTGATTCTAACATATTGAAGTTTTAGGTAGGGAGAAAACATTAAACTGATAAACTTGGTATGATTATTGTTTCCTCATCAAATAACAATTACGGCTTTACTGGGTTAAACACAACTCTTCTTCATTTACAGAGAGTACGGGAGACTCTCAGGTTAGCTAATTACTGAAAACGAAGAGGGTGAGTTAAACATGGGATTGTGGATCTTTGAGATAGTCTCATAAAATCGTTAGTTTCAGGATTACCTTACAGATAATTATAAAGTGATCATTTGTAGAATTACTTACAAAAGCATTTCTTCTCACAGCTAATGTTTACTTTCAGATCTGCCAATACTTTTCAAAGAAAAAATCCATGGAGTTATCATTTTGGTGGTATAAATCATTCAATTTTATTCAGTTTAAAGATTCCATTGTGTCTAGCTCAGCCCTACTTTAATGAACCTCAAAAATTCATTGGAGCAAGAAGAAATTTAACAAAACAAATAAAAAGAAAATGCAAAACAAATCAGTTACTAACTTTCTAACTTTTCACACATTACAGCCAACCATTTTTCTCCTAATTCATTATAATGATATGTAAAAATCCTCAAGTATTCATTAATGCTGGAAATGACAGGGACCCAAAATATTCTCATGTTAAAGCACGTAAGTAAATAAGCATCTTGATTATTTTTAAATTCTCAAATATTTTTAAATAAATATAAGAAAATCTGAATCTCTAGTCAACTGTCCTAGATTCTAGTATTTTTTATTTAATATTATCTAGAAAATGTATAACAATATAAAAGAATATTTTAAAACTGACATGAACTGAAATTTCTTGTACAATCACCACTAGAAATGCACATTTTCCTCTATTTTTTTAATAGGAGGGAAGAGTGAGTATATGTTACCGAACAAGGATGGATTATTTGGCAAAGTCATTTAAAATAGAATAATCAAATATACAAATATTTTAATACTACCAACATCAATATTTTAAAGTTCTAGAACATATATAGGAAATGAGCTCAAGTATTTCATAATAAGTTTCCAAAACATTTTTTTCTTCATATGTGTAGGCATATAATGAAAAGAAAGAAATGAACAATCACATACAGTTTTAGAGATTTTTCTTCTTAAATCATTTGAGTGAAATCTCTTAATATTAGGATAGCTTATAATCTAATAATTTTACATTGTTAGCAGAAACGTTCCTTGAAGTCAAATAATTTTAAAGGAATCTTAAAGACAAATAGAAAAAAATGTGTAGGTATGGATAAATAGATCCATAAAAGATGAAGAAATAATTAAGTTTATAAATTTTAATGACCATTTCTTCAGGTCACTGCATGACCTCATCACTCTTCTATTGTCAGGATCACACCTTTCTCATCATCCATTTTCTTCTTTTATTCAATTTAGAAAACTAAGATTAGAAGATGAAGTTAGATATAGTGGTTATGAAACACCAGAATAGTATAAAAGTAGAAAGCTATTAAAAAAAAAAAGTAGAAGGTTAGGTCAATCTGCCTTTGCAGCACCTGGCATTAATCCAGATAAACTAAGTTGGAAAGTCCTTTCTCTTTTTGCAAACACATAATGATGATAGCATTTCTGCAACATTTTTACTCAGAGAATGCCACTTAAGAATCAATGTTGATGTCAGTATAGTCTATTATCACATGTCATGCCTTGTTGCTTTTGTTTTGTTATGCTGTTCATGATCATGAACTCTTATGTTACATTTTGAACATCCAAAGACTATATTAAATTTCCTACTAGAGACTATGCCACAGAAGCATTCTGTATATCAGAGTTCCGATCTGTATTGAATTTTACAGAGCAAGTCCTGGAATTGGTGGAATGTGAAGGGGCCCACAACTTCGTGCAAATCCTACATGGAATATCTAGCTTTACTTGGTATATGGTAGACGTTAACTCTTACTTTCCCAACATGTTAAATTATAGATATCGTTCCAGATTTGTGGCTCCAACATTGTGCTTGGCATTTGTTTATTTTTTTTCTGTAGATTTTATAAGGTTGTCTTATTAGCATTGGATATTGAGAGAAATTTCTTGCCCAAGTGGAGTGACACAGAAACTAAAAACAACTGACTTAATGTTATGAATGATCATTGTGAGGTGGACATCAAGAACAGTGGGTGTCAGTCACCCTGTGTAAATCATCTTTGAGGTTCCATTCTAAAGGTATGTTTTTTCTAGTTATGTTCAAAGAGGAAAAAGAAGCTATATAAAGATATTTCAATTCCATTCCCAAGCATGTTCAGCAAGTGTGCTAGGATAAGATCCATCTGTATCAAGAATGAGATTGATAAAGAAGAACTGATAATTTAATGGTGAAAAGTTAAACACTATTATGTAGTAGTGGAAATTAAGAATAATTTTTTTCTCAAGTTGTACAGTTATATGAAGAAATAAGAACCAAAAGTAACTAAATACTTTTATATTTTTTCACAAGTTATAAATTACCAGATAGAAGATTTTTCCCCTAATAAAAGTATTTCATTTAAAAACATGGATTCTAATATTCCTTTCTCACCATCTGTTCCATGACAAGCTACTTAAATAACACAGAATTCTTGTCTTTTACAGAGCAGAAGTCATGCCATGACCTGACTAGCTTTTATAAATTGAGAAACAATAAACTGTATCACTGCTTGGATGAAAAGTGTATTCTTCAAAAGTCCTACGGCCTTAATGATTCTCTTTAATAATCTAATTCTTTTTAATAATCATAATTCTTTTTGGAATCACTCTTTTTACTTTCATACAGTGATGCAAAATCGGGTATGAGAAGGAATATTGTTTTTTCAACTGAACCATATAGTCCATAGGTTTGGAAAACACAGCCAATAAAAATCAGTTTTCTCATTATGTCAGCAAAATTATGTTGACTCTAACTGTAGAAGAATATTTTAGTGCTTATAATAACATCCTAAAACCAATACTAAAGAAAAACACACTTTTGAGTAGCCCATAAAATAAGGTTTTTGTTTATTTGTTTGTTTTATAATCTCTAAACCTTTTCACAGTATGGAGGCCAAAAGAGAACGGCTTTTTCTCATCCTGGATTTATTATGATATATATGTCTACAGATGGTATAGACCTCTCACAAACATTTATTTTTTTTTTAAAGTGAACAAGAGGGGGCACCTGAGTGGCTCAGCCAGTTAAGCATCCAACTCTTGGTTTTAGCTCAGGTCACAATCTCGTGAGATTGAGCCCTACGTCAGGCCCTGTGCTCAGCTCAGAGTCTGCTTGAGATTCTCTCTCTACCTCTGCCTCTCTCCCCCACTCATCTTTTTCAAATATGTAAATAAAACTTAAATTTTTAAAAAATATTTAAAAAGTAAACAAGAATTAGTAAGATCCAAAACATACAGCACACCAACAGAAGAACTTTATGAATAAAGAACTAGATTGCTTCTGGATTGAAAAGGTATATATTATCCTCTTCTAAATCTATTCACTATGTTGACTGTTTTACAACACCATTTGTGCAATTTATTTGACCATAGATGTCTTTTTGAATTATAATGCACTGATAGAAAACCCACAGGAGCTCACACGATATAATGCTTCTTTCTAGCAAAGTAGGTAGCCTAATGTCATCTCACAGATGGATTATAATTACTGCAAGAAATTATCACAGTTGGAATTTATCAGTTAAATATTTTGGACTACAATCTATCCTAGATGTATACTCCACCTGCTCCCTGCAGCTTTCAGCCTTGGGAGGCTAAATTTTATGGACTATGAAAATGGGCTGTCTTGCCCTCTGTGCTGCTTCTGACTTCTTTCCTTTAAGAACAACAAGTTTGAGATAATATAAGCAAAACTTTTCACTGCAAAATACTATGTAAATATTATATTAAGGAATCTCATTGAATTGCAATGCTGTTCAGCTGCTTCATAAATGTCTGTCTCCCTCTCCCTTTCCACCACTAATTTATAATTGACTCAAGGAATTAGTTTTGGCATTTCTTTAATATTCATGGTATTTGATCTTTGAGGATGGCATTTATAAATCTAGAAATATTATCTGTATTGTAGGCTTAACTGTAAAAAGAAAAGTAAGATGCATGGCATTTTCCACTGAAAACATCAGTACTCTCGTGAATTTAGCAGCTAGTTGATGTGGTCTTTGCCATGAAATGACTGGTATAAAACATTTGTTCGAAACCTTTCTCTTCCATAGATTTTTATTCTAGAATAGTTTTTTAATGGATAACAAAGTTATTTAACTAGATTTATTTTCTTTTAGGAAGTATGTTGTAATAGAACTCTTGCAAATGTTAAGAGTCTAACTCCTGACTTTGCCACTAGCTAACTCTAAGCTTATCATCTAATTCCTCTGAGACCCAGTGTTCCATCTTGAACATTTTATATCAGATTAGATCTTGATTTATCAACTAACATTTCAAATTTGGATAAATAAATATTATAGCTCTTCCTTATTAGAGATCATGGATTCTTTTGTTATTTGGTAAGATGAAAATTAAGAACAAAAAGCTGTAAAAGTTTGCATACTTTAGATATTTAGCACCAACTAAGTAGGAGCCCAGGGTCCTTACTGAATGTCAAATAAAAAATATTTTTATTTCAGGTAAAATATTTCACTAGAAATATTTTCAGATTCAAAATTATAGTTCAATATATATGTGAAATTATATAAAATACTTATATAAATACAGATAAGAAAATATGTGGTGGAAATAATTTGTTAGAGCATTAAGATTATACATGTTTGATTTTAAAGTTACTACATGCCATTTTTGTTAATTTTTTACAATAAAAGTTGTGTCATCCAATTTTAAACTAATAACTTACTAAAAAATGAAGTTAATTTAATTAGAAGAAAAAATACAATTCAGGTTAAATAACTTCGGGTAGTACCTTTTCATGTGTAATATTTATTAATTATGATGGAAATGCAATAAAAAGTAAGTGGTTCATAGTATCCATAGTGTTGAAATAATTTTAACATACATATATACTAGATTAAAAATGTATAAAACATTTATCCTCATTGCCAAAAGTTCTTTTAATAACAGCACTTGATGTTTTGGTTTAGCAGTTAGCATTTCCACATTATTCCTCTATGATAATTCTAAATTCTTTATCCTTCTCCTGGCTGCATTCCAAGCTGGATAATCCTGTTCTCCTAAATTTTTAATGTAGTTTCAATTGGATGTTGCATGCTTCTTTACTTTCTGTCACGTACAGTTGTGTAGTGGTGAGCATTTTTATTTCTGAGTGTGTTGCGGTAATCCCTTTGTTTGGTTTGTCTTTCAGAACATGCTTAAAAAATATTACCAAGCTTGTTAGAATCTTCAAGATGAGAGGTTATGAAACCATGAATGTCAATGTCAGAAGCCATTATTAAACAACTTAAGAGGATTATGCTTATTGTTGATAGGTTTAGTTTTTATTGAACCATACAGGCATTACTGTTTATATAAATGCCCATACTTCATCACCAGTTTGTTAATAAGCAAACATACCTTTTATTGTCATCAGAACATACTGAATTTTCATTTTTAATTATTTTTTTCATGGGCAGGCTAAAAAGGATTTTCCACCTACATGGATTTAATGTTTATGGATAAATGATAAAGATGTTGGAGTCAGCAAATCCTGTTCAGATGATTCAGATAGTACTGACTGTGGTCCCCATGAAGTACCTTAAGCAGAAGAGAAAAACCTTTCCCAAAGAAGGGCTTTCCTATGTGCCATCCCAGTTTATCTGGCAGAAGGTACAGGTGGGATTTCTATTGGCTAAGATAGATTTTCCTGCATTTTTTGTTTTCTGTATAGGGCTCTTCTATCAGAGGAACAAAATACAATCTCAGTCCTAGGATTTGCCCTGAAGACTCACCTCCACACACATGAAATAACATACTTACAGGTTATTTATGTTGGCATCATTTGAAATAGCAAACAATTGGAAATCTCTTAAATAACCATCTGTTAATGGCTTTGATAAACATAAACTATATGTAAATAAATATTAATAAGAACATATTTAAAAGGAGGCATAAAAATTTAAGATCTTTGTGAACTAATGTGTTATGATTTCCAGAATGTACTTATATATTTATATATTTTAAGTACAAGAGCAGCATGTAATATAATGTATTTATTATGCTGGGGTTTTTTTTTGTGAAAGAAAAAAGTGATACACACACACACACACACACACACACTTTCCTAAACCAAGCCCAAATCCTGGCTCTAGCAAATAGTTTTAATATACCTTTGGTAAATTTATGGCATTCTCTTCCATGTATTGAAGTACATAATACTTCATAAATGGCTGAAATACAGAATACTCAAAAATGATTCATGATCTAAAATTCTGTCTTATAATGATATTACAAAGAGTTTCTTGGCTAGTACAGATACAACCTGGAACTAAGGAAAAATAAAGATAGGATTTTGTCCTCACTATTCCTAGGAAAGCACAGGAAAAACTAATTTCATTTAATGATATGCAAATCAAAGTATTCCCAAACCATTCTTTATATATGTCAAAAAGTAAATGTAAGTAATTGATTTTTTATTGCGGACAGAAATAATCATCAGACATATGGTTTTATTTTTCTTTTTCCTCCCAAAACACCATTTTAGAATGATCAGAAGTCTGCAAATTTAAGTAAAGTTTCACATGAGTAATACATTTTAAAAGTCTTTTCTTCCTTTATAAGATAGTGTAAAGCCTATGAAATGTAGGGGCAAAAAATCACACCGTTTGGAAGGGATTCTTTGGTGATTAGAACTGTTACCCAAACTTCATTCCAGTTTAAAAGAAGCTTAAGATCTATCAGGAATAAGACAAATCTACAACTTCAAAGGATGGCTTGCAAGCCTGAATACCAAGTAGAGTGCACAACTGGCAAGAATGACCTTGGGAGAATAAAGGAGTGCCTGATTTCCCTGACGATGTGGGTCAAGCCAATAAATGCAACAAGACACTCTTTTTTAAGTCCCAGAAGAATTCTGTCCCAACATAATTTATATCATACAACAAAATATGTTTTGGTATAATTGCTGCAAAATAATGTCTAAGTAAAAAAAGTGAAATGTGAGTGTTAACATTAGCAATTTTTGCATATAGAGCTATTTTAAATATATATTTATATGTACATATATTTTACTTACTTTAGCAGATCACTTTCTGATTTATAATCAATATCTTATTCAAATATTATAGCAAGTTAATTAGATAGGAAATATTATTATCTTTATTTTACAGATGAGACAATCAAGTTTCAGGGAATTTAAGTAACTTCCAAGAGTCAGACAAGTAGTAAATAGCCCAGCCAAGATTTAAACAGAGTTCTTCATGACTCCAAAAGCCAAGTTCTTCGATAAGATTTACTATGCTGAACACATAGAGTATAACACATCATGATACACCACAAAGGAATAGCCATTTTATAAAGAACGTAAGGAAAAGATTCATGTTTCCTATTCAACAGGAAAATTTTTATTTTTAAATGAGTATAGCTCACTCCCCCTAGTTGTCTGGGAAGGAAATGTGTCATATATAAGGAACTATGTCAACTCATTTTCTAAAATAAAACAAAATAGGTTATTGAGAATAACTGATTAGGAAACACCTTAACAAAATCATATAGCATATAAATGCATTAAACCCAATACACATTCTACATACAGAGGCTTAAAGATGTAACAAATTTATTAAACTTTTTTGTATAAACTTCTAGTTTCTTCCCGTTAAGGGTCAGATAATAATGGCCATTGTATATTCTGTATAAGTTCCACTCCTCTTGGTTCTTTTTAAATTTGGTTGCCTTTTCTATGTGCTATCTGGCATCTTCTGTAACTACCTACCTTCTTCCCTCAATCCCAATGTCTTTTTAGAGTCCTGTGATATAGATGTGAATAGCTCCTAATCTTTACATTTGTAAAAGGCAAGCATGGACTTTTGCTCCTTTGCAACACAGTCTTTACAAAGCTGGTGGTGTAATATTCTTGTTAACACTTGGAATAAATTGTGTTTGTCCAGCTATTCTCTGTGACCTAAATGTTTGTTACACCTATATTTTCTCTCCTGTGATTTTCTATCATCCTTCATCAAAGAGAATGGTATTATCCTGTTTCATGGAAATGAATGGCCATTTGTATTTTAGGACATAAACTGAAAACAAATTCATTATGCTGTGATACGCTGAGAAAACTTGCACAACTTGTTACATTTTACACACCTTCAGAGCAACACCACATGATTGTTACCATGCCTCATTATCTCAGAACTAATATATCATATGCCTTGTAAGATGACAACACTTACTCAAGTTAGAGTGTGATTTCCATTAGGGGTGGTATTATAAGAAAAGGATGCTGAAATAACTCTGACATTTATGAGTAACCTATTGGTTAGAAATCATTTAAAGAATCAATATTCAATTAAATCCATAGAATATTTAGAGTCTAAGGAAGTACTGCCCAATAGAGCTTCCTGTGATAACGAACTGTATTAAAATCTACTCTGTTCATGGATGGACACTAACCCGTGTGTCTTCATAAACAGCTAGAGTGACTAGGGAACTAAATTTTTTATATTTTAAAATTAATTTTAATTTAAATAATCACATATAGCTATTGGCTATGTTACTGGACATTATAACACCAAGGGATTTTATAAACTTTCAACTAACTCAATTTACATTTTGTATTTAACCCACATTAAGTACTCTAAGGAATTCTCTATTGTTGATATGTACATATATATCAGTATATGTAAATATATATATATATCAAATATATAAAATATATTATATATTATCAAATATATGTTCTGTGAAATATGAATATCAGTTTTGAAGAAATAAATATTGGTGAAACTTCTGCCCTATATTGCATTGTAATCTGTACATGTGAAAAATAATAAAAACATTTTGTATTTTTATTAAAGGCAAACAAAAGCAGAAAACAAGAAGTTATAAAATAAATCAATTAGGATTAATAAATATTAATATATGCATTAATGCATTTTTTATAACCATGCTATAGCTGCATATAATTGTTATTACTAATATATAATGCTTCTTGTATTATAAACTCTGAATCTATTTTTATGATAGTCAAAATTATTGTATGTAGATCATATATAGCATGCAGACCAATATTTCATGAATCTATGAATAAAAGAAGGGGAGTTGCAAATGAGTGAGACAAACATTTGGATCTTAAACTGTATTTTCAAAAGAAATGTCAGAATGAATTAAACTTCAGGGCCTGATGAACAGCAACATTTTTCTCTTCAGAAATGTGATCCTAATTAATAAATAGATACATGTCAGGCATAGGAAAGCCAAATACCACTGCTATTTTTATAAAATTATTTAAAGACAATAGCTCAAGAGGGGCTAATGGGCCTGTTAGTATGCTCTGCTTGTTATTCCCTGCCTGAGCAGACTTGGAAGATCCCATATGCTGAGAAGTTGGAACCTGCAATTTCTTTCTACTAGCCCAAGGGTAAGAAGAAATTAAAAAAAATAAAATAAAATCCCAAGATGTTTGGCTTTTGAATAGAAGAGACCTGAAAAGAGACATGGGTCCAAGTCTATTGCTCACCAAGCAGGTATCGCATTCCTCCTTTTTGGGGAAATATGACTAAGTTGTGGACACAAGTTCAGGGGCAATTATACTAGAGATAGTCCTGTACATGGGCATAAAAGGATGTTATGAATGGAATTGGGTCCCACCCAAGAGTTCTGATGGAGATGTACAGCAAGATTAATGTTATTTTCATGCGTGCTAACACAACATCCATTCTGCAGCCCATGAATCAAGAGGTCATTTCAACTTTCAAGTCTTCTTATTGAAGAAATACATTTTGTAAGTTTGCCACAGATAGTGATTCCTCTGATGGATCTGGCCAAAGTCAATTGAAGACATTCTGGAAAGGATTCACCATTCCAGATGCCATGAAAAACACTCATGATTCTTGGAAAGAGGCCAAAATATCAACATTAATATGTGTTTGGAAGAAGCTGATCCCAGCCTTCTTCCCAATTATAGATGTGGTGGAAATAGTAAGAAAACTAGAAGTGGAGTCTGAAAATGTAACTGATTGCTGCAATGTCATGATAAACCTTTAATGGAAAAGGAGTTGCATCTTGTGGAAATGGTAAAAGCAAGCAGTTTCTTGAGACAGAATGTACTCCTAGTGAAGATGCTGTGAAGATTATTGAAATGACAAGAAGGATTTAGAATGTGCATAAATTGAGCTGATAAAGCATATGCAGGGTTTGAGATGATTGACTCCAATTTTGAAAGAAGTTGTACTGTGGGTAAAATGCTATCCAACAGTATTGCATGGTCCAGAGAAACTGTCCGTGAAAGCAAGGGTGAATCAACACAGCAAACTTCACTGTTTCTTATTTTAAGAAATTGCCATAGCCACCCCAACCTTTAGTAACTACCACCTTGATTAGTCAGCAGCCATCAACATCAAGGCAAAACCCTCCATTGGCTAAAAAATTATGATTTGCTGATAGCTCAGATAGTATTTTTTAACAATAAAGTATTTTTTAGACGAGGGGAGGGGCAGAGAGAAAGGGAGAGAGAGAATCTTAAGTAAGCTCCATGCCTGGTGCAGAGCCTGATACGGGGCTCAATCCTACCACTCTGAGATCATGACCTGAACCAAAATCAAGGGTCAGATGCTTAACCGACTGAGCCATACAGGTACCCCAACAATAGAGCATTTTTTACGTAAGGTATGTACACTGTTGTTTAGACATAATGCTATCACTCACTTAATAGACTACATTATGGTATAAATGTAACTTTTATATGCATTGGGAAACCAAAAAGTTCATTTGACTTACTTTATGACTAGCTTTATCTCCAAGGTATGCCTGCAAAAAAAAAAAAAAAGTAAGTTCCTTCATTATATTCTGTTAATGGTGGTGCAGGTGGGATTCATGGGGTTCAGGGAAGAATTACACTTTAAATTTTCCTAATGAAAGGCCAAGAAGGAAGGGGAATGGTCTAAGAGCAAACGGAAATGATAAGCACATCACTTAACAGGAAATGGCACAGAAACCCTTTCTGTTTGCAGGTTCTCTCTAACCAATGGAATTCAGATTTTTATCTTTTTCCTGATCCCCACCCCCTCACCAACACATACACAAACTCACGTCTAGGTTTATGAATATACAGGTTCCATGTTATGAGGGACCCAGGTAGCATCTGCCTCCATTTCTTTTCCCTCTAAATCATTCTCTCCATTCACCAGTTGGAATAATTTTTCTGGCTTTCTCTAAATTGATAGATACTCCTTTATATCATATCCTGTAGTATAAATGATCTACAGATGACATAGATATAGGCACAGTTCTAGTAATAGGAATGGGTATGGATGTATCAAGAAAACTTCTCAATTTCTGTTTAACAAAACTTGACCTATAATACTGGCTCAGAAATGGTTTCACTTCAAATTCCTATTTTTGAAATTGAAAGTTTTATATTCATTGTTTTTCTCTCTGCATTTCAATTCTCTCTAAGGCTGAGGGTATTTCTAATTGAATATAGATACAACATATAATTATGCAAATATATATAAATATATCTAAGATATTTATCTTTTTAGTAAATATGCATATCATTTAAAAATAAATCACGTAATTAAAGAAGTTGCATTTTATCTTTATTTTTTAAGTCAAATAGTTCTTAAAAATGTGTTCTATATCAAGGTAAATAAAGACAGTAATCAATTATTCATTTTTTGTAACAATGAATACATCTGTTAGACCATATTTTGCCTAGTTCCAGAAATCCATTTCTCATCGTCATTTATATATCCCGAGGGTATACTATCTACATGTTTGTTTTTAAAAATGTACTGTGGTCAAACATTTTCTGGCAAATGTTTCCTTATGCTAGGACTAGAGATACAACAAGTAAGTCTCAAATACACTTTCTCACCACTCTATCTTGGTTCTTCCCATTTCCTACATCCAGAATGACCTATTGAGCAACACCAGTTTTAACTGACAATCTAATAACCATTCAAGGATCCTCCTGGCTAGAAGTTCACTCTTCCTTCCTTGAATTCTTTACTAGGCTTTACATTATTCATATGCTTTTTTGTCTGCATGGCTTTGCAATACATTTAAATTCTACTCCCATTATTTAAGTAATAACATCTGAATGGAGCTATTGGCTTCATATCTTCCACAGTGTCAGGCAAAGAGCATGTACTAAATATTTGTTATATTTAATAAATATTTAAGTTTTTTAAGATACATGTTTGAAAGTCAGAATGTTTATCTATTATATATTTATAGGGGTATGAATTATTTCCAATATCCTAAATTTGTATTTAACTGCAAATTATTATTTCTAATGCTACAGTGACAAAATCAAGTAGGGTATAATAATGAAATTTTTAGAGTTTTCAAATTACTAGAAAAAGACCCTAAGTGAAAGAACTTATTAGCATAATTGAATGTTCAATAGATAATTAAATGTCAACTAAAGACATTTATTTAGTATTTAGCCATCTTTTTTCAAAAATATCTATTAACCTAGGTTCCAACTTACATGGGAAAATTAAAATTATTGGCAAATAACCTGGGTTGCTTTACCTCAAATATCATCAAATGTGTTCTATGCTTATCTCCTGGAATGGCAGAAGTCAAATGTATAAATATGTTACATGCTTGCTGGTTGTTGGAAACAGTAGGTATTAAACAGAGTGAAAGAGAAAAAAAAATCCAAAAATCTATTTTGAATTAACACCTGTGTTGAAAACCTTATCTAAGAGAAACTTAGCAGAGGGGATAAGTGGAAGGTCAAATTCATATACAAAAGGCACTTCCAGACCTAGAAGTTATTGTTCCTTTTAAGATCAGTAAAGCAAGGATGTAACCTTGCCACTATGGCAGTTTAAATTATATAATTACATTCTTTAGAGTCGACATTTTCACCTTGGTAGGCATAATTAGGCCATGCAGATGCAGGCTAAAACCAGTAATTTCAGCATTCTGCTTCCTCTCACATCAAATGATAATAAGATCTGGCGGTGAAGCATGCATGAGCCTCCCTGTAATTGTCAGTACAGCCTTTCATTTAAAAAACAAAATAGTTAACAGTAAGCTTATAAATGTGGAAAGCATGCAAAATAGAAACAGTAAGTCTGTTACCTTTAAAAACACCTCACACAGAAAAGGCCAAGCATTTAAAAATGCGTTTTTACTACCCTTTAAAGAAGTCAAAATTAATAGAAAATACATGACTGGAAAAGATAATTGGACCTTTCTTTGTAGAGAATGAAAACAGTTTGCTAAAACATCTCTAAACATATAATCTTTGAGTGTTAAATATATAGTTTAGGAAATTGTGAGAAATCGTTTAAACTTGAAATCAATTTGCACTACTTTATGTAGATTATCTCTTAAATTCATAATGTGTTTTGAATAGAATCAGGTTTTATTTCTAGTATAAAACTGCCAGCAACACATGTCTTGGAAGATCAGCTAATGTTAACATTAAGAACATAAACATGGCTCTAAATGTTTTGTTTTATTTTTGAATGGGTAACATATTTGTCTTTTCAAAATTCTAGAAGAATATAAAAAGGTATTCGCTCATAAGTCCCGCACCAATCTGCACTTCCTCCCTACTTTCCCCCAAATCTGCAGGCAACATTTTTAGAATTACTTTCTCATTCAAACTTCAGGAAAATACTGGAACAAATTTATTTTTAAAATATTATTTTTATATGTCTTAAAGCACTATGAAATCATTCAGAAAGCTGCACATCAAGACACATAAAATGGCTAGGATATCACTTAAAACTTGATCAAAGCATTAGGAAAAGGGAGTGATCTGGAATTACTGGCTTCACTTAATTTGAGATCTAATCAGCTTCTTTTCCTGGCTCCTCTTCATCTCCTCATTCTCTAAATAATGGAAAGCCCAGGGTACAGCCTGGAGACCAGTTCTCTTTCTATGTTACTCTCTATGTGATCTCATCTAAATGTTGATAACTCACATATTTATATTGTCTGATATATGAAAACTTTATACTAGAATATCTAACAGCATGCTTGAAACTTCCACATTTCACACTTAGCCTGCACTAACTGAAGCTGATATTCTCCTCCAAACTGACACCAACCACCTCTAGCCTTACTCATGTCAGTTTTACCTACTCAATTCTTTTGGTTACTGAGGCCCTTGTTGTCATCCTTGATGCCTCTCTTTCTCTCCTGCACCAGACTTTGTCTTTCTTACCCTGGCCCTTGTTATTTCTCTGACCTCATCTCCTAAGCTTCCAACATTAAGTCTTTCACTCTGTTTCTGCCAGGCTGCTTTTCTGCTGTTTCTGTACTCCCTACTTCCCCACCTCAAGGCACTGACAGGTGAAATCCTGTCTGTTTAGACTACTCTTTCCCCAGATATCTACACAGCAAGCTATTTCATGTTTCTTATGTCTTAATTTAAATCCGGCAGCCTTATCCTTGGACATATATCCAGAATTTGACCATCTGTCACTATACTGGGGAATGCCACATTTTCATCACACTTCTGTGTTATGCAATAGGCTCCTCATTATTATAGTGATTCTACCCCTGACTGCCTTTCATGTACTTTTGACACAGCAATTCAAGTGATTTTGTTAAGCTGTAAATCAAATCAGAATATCAGAATAGATGTCATAGTTCTTTCTATGAATTACTTGGTTCTATATAATTTGGTCCCTATTATTTCTGTCACTCTGTAACTGTATCAGTCTCCTTGCTGTTTCTGGAACACTCCAGGTATGTTCCTCTTCACCTCAGAACGTTTGTGATTGCTGTTCACTCTGTCTGAAATTTATTTTCCCTAAACCTTTGGGCCTTTATGTATTTTAAATTACATATACATATTTATAAATTTTGTCTCCAACACTGGAATGGATTCTCATTACAGCGTGATTTTTGTCTTCCCCCCCAATACAGTATCTCCAGTGCCAAGAACAGTGTCAACTAGTTCACAGATATTCAATAAAAATTTATTGAATCAAGGGTTTTACATAGAAATATGTGTTTACATGTATATGAAATGAAACATATATTTTATGATTAGCTAATCTGTAAAATTAACAAAACACTTTGTTTTTATCAACTTCCATAAAAATCACTCACCCACATTTTGCTAAACCACTAAGAGAAAGTATAAAAGTCTGTTCTGAAAAATCTAGTCCTCACATCAAAAAGAAACGGCAGATATTTTAGCATGCAAATCCATCAAAGCTTTACGTTATCCTAGTGGCTGATCCAAAGGGCTTTAGAACCGAGCCATTGTTACTCCACATATTTAATTAGCTTTTCCACTTAATACAAAATTTCCAAAAAAGTTTAGCTACAAAATATAATTTGTCAAATATTGCAAAAATGCAGAACTAAGATAGTTTTTCTTTTCCCTTAATCATGTATGAAAAACAGCCTAAAACAATGACCTTTTATTGTTTATTTTTTACGTCTGCAGAAATGCTTTATGAAACACTGACAAAAAATTGTGAAAAGGTCAGTGACATATAGCAACACTGTTGTTGCATAATTAACAGAACTTTCTTTTTATATCTTGATGGGATACTTTCGCTGCTAGTTGGTAATAGGAACAGGTTGAGATTAGGAAATAGTCAAAAGGAAGTTATGCTCCAATATGAAACACTACCTATCATTTTGATCTGTCAACAGTAACTGAGTTCAGATTTTGACAACCATTTCATGCTACTTAAACCTTATCAGCTATTGAAATAGCAATGATATTAGCACAAATTGAATAACAAATGTGGGGAAAAGAGTTTGCAAATTTCTGGAACTATGTTACACAGCTATTTATCATTTAGAGCATAGCATCTCTCTTCAATTATATTCTTTTTTTTTTTTTAAAGATTTATTTACTTTAGAGAGGAAAGAAAGCACAAAGGAGCATGGGGGAGGGTTAGAGGGAAAGAGAGATAGAGAATCTCAAGCAGACTCCCCACTGAGTGCAGAGCCCAATGTGGGTCTCAATCCCACTACCCTGAGATCATAAGCCAAAATCAAGAGCTGGATGCTTAATTGACTGAGCCACCCAGGTGCCCCTTTTCAATTATATTCTTTAAACTAAACAACATCAATTTAAGAAAATGATGACAACAGAAATACATATAAATATTGACCCATGAACAGCAAAGTCACAAT
Organism: Ailuropoda melanoleuca; assembly: GCF_002007445.2. Classification (NCBI taxonomy): domain Eukaryota; kingdom Metazoa; phylum Chordata; class Mammalia; order Carnivora; family Ursidae; genus Ailuropoda; species Ailuropoda melanoleuca. The sequence goes on from NC_048222.1 coordinate 118,190,933, forward strand.
CTAGAGGCTCTTAGAATAAATGCGCTAAAGAAAATGGTTTTATAGCAAATACTGTTCAATACATTAACATTTAAAAGTTAAGACATGTCACATAAAAATCTAGCTCTCTGACTTCTATTTCAAAAGCTGACCCTTATTCTCCTATGGTGACAACTGACTGGAACAACTTCCTGAGTTGGAGTTTTGCTGCTCAAAAGTGGTCCTCACTACTTCCCACTAATCTTGCTTACACTGGAGATTATTGTTGTTTTTACATTTATTGTCTCATTTGCGTTACCATATTCCTTGAGGCAGAGTAAAAAGAAAACTGAATTTATTTTATTTATATATTTATTACAAGAGAATTAGATAAATGAGAAAAGAGAAAGAGAAATCAGTTAAATCACAGTTAGTTTTTTTTAAATGAATTGAGAACTTTTGTGTTTTTATGTTCAAATGAGGACTACAAAATTTATCAAACTGTAAACTCATATATCAAATAATTCAATTTATTTATACATAGAACAAATAATTATTGTGAGAAATAAGACTAACATCTAAAACATAAGTGAGCTTAAAATTTATTTCACTAAAAGAAAGAAATCTCAATCAGATTTTTATAGACACATTAACTTGAAATTTAACATTGTTGTAACTTGTGACATATATTCAGAGTATTTGCTGTCCTCTTTACATGGCCTCATTGCCAGCAAGGTTACTCCCTGGTACCTTTCCCTCACGTAACAGTTCAGATCCCACTCCAGTGTAAATCCAGGTTTATGGGATTGAACTTTATATAATTTAACGGCATTCTTTTAAGTAAAATAATACAATATCATGGCTATAACATTAGAAACAAAATAAATATTTAATTAATATGGGAAAATAATTCATAACAAATTTTAAGTTTTAAAAAGTTTGGCAATTCTGCAAACATAAAATCCAGAAAGTAACTTAATATTTGTATTATCTGCCTAACATGTTTCCATAATAGTTTTTCTTTCCTTTTCTTTTGCTATGCACAAGTGCCTTCACTATATTTTTCTAACACTGAATTATTTAAAAGTCAGTAAAGTCTGTATTTTTAAAAAATGATATAATCTTAGATTCATATTTTCTTCATTTCTAAGTTCAAGAGAGTTTTCTCTCAAAAAGTAGGGGAAAAAATGGAACTGATTTTATAATTAAATGATGTGAGCCCCAAAATAGTGCTTCTTCTCTACCTCAGGATTGTAGTACAAAAAAGAGAAAACGGTCTGAGTTGAGAAGACAAAGGGTATAATTTATAAAGGGGAAAGCTGGCATTTGCAGGTTCAGAGTTCAGTTTGTGGTTGGAAGAAGAGCTCCAGTAGGATGCTGCTGAACATTAATTTGTATATGCATAAGGTAAAACTCTAACAGACTGAGAAAAGCACTATTAGGAAGTAACATGCTTAATTATTTGTGTAGTGCTAGGGAAGGGTGGATGGGGCATTTCTATAATTTAGAATTATAGAACCAGCAAACATATTTTGCCTAAAGTGAAGAAAATTAAATACCATTTCAAACAAAACATTTAGGCAACTTATCATCAACTAACTTAGAATATAAAAATGCTAAACAAAGTTTTTAAAGAATGAACTAATTGAGACTATGTGGAAACTCAGGACTCCACACCAAAAAGATTAACAGAATTAGTAAACATGTGAATAAATATGACTTTTCAATAAGATTTCTTCAAAGGATAATTCTTTAAAGTAGAAATAATGCAAGGTATTGTATTATTTAAAACACATTCAGAACTACAATTATTAAACAACAGTACAAAAGTAAGAGCCAAAAAATACTTGTATAAGGAAAGTATGTTCTTATGTTAAATACAAATATTGTCAGCCTTGGAGTGACCCATAAAAAAATAGAACAATGAAACATAGCTAGTAAGCCAAGAATGGAAAGGAAATGATATTTTCAAAAATCTAAAATACGTATGGAGATAGGGGAGAAAAACAAACAAGAAGTGGGACAAACGAAAGCAAATAGCAGGGGCGCCTGGGTGGCACGGCAGTTAAGCGTCTGCCTTCGGCTCAGGGCGTGATTCCGGCGTTATGGGATCGAGCCCCACATCAGGCTCCTGATATGAGCCTGCTTCTTCCTCTCCCACTCCACCTGCTTGTGTTCCCTCTCTCGCTGGCTGTCTCTATCTCTGTCAAATAAATAAATAAAATCTTTAAAAAAAAAAAAAAGAAAGCAAATAGCAAAAGTCAACCATATCAGTAACTGAATTAAACATAAACTATTTAAGCACACTTAAATCAGCCAATCTGATGGAAATTAAAAAAAACAAAATGAGGCAAAACAAGAAAATAGAACAGATCAATGAAACGAGGAGCTGGTTCTTTGAAAAATCAATTAAATTGAAAAACTTCTAGTCAGACTCATCAAGAAAAAAAGAGAAAGAACTAAAATAAATAAAATAACAAACGAGGAAAGAAATAACACCACAGAATTATAAACAATTATAAGAGAATATTGTGAAAAACTATATGCTAACATATTGGACAATCTAGAGGAAATAGATAAAGTCCTAGAAGCATATAAACTGCCAAAACTGAAGCAAGAAGAAATAGAAACTGACTACCAGCAAAGAAATTGAATCACTAATCAAAAACTCCCAACAAATAAAAGTCTGGGACCAGTTGGCTTCACAGGTGAATTCTACCAAACATTTAAAGAAGAGTTAATACCCATTCTCTCAAACTATTCCAAAAAATAGATAAGGAAGGAAAACTTTCAAATTCATTCTATGAGTCCAGCATTAACCTGATACCAAATGCAGTTAAAGACACCACAACAAAGAGAACAGGCCAATATCTCTGATGATCACAGATGCAAAAGCCCTCACTAAAACACTACCTAACGGACTCCAACAATATATGAAAAAAATCATTCACCATGATCAAGTGAGATTTATTCCTGGAATGCAAGGGTGGTGCAATATTCACAATCAACATGATACATCATATCAACAAGAGAAAGGATGGGAACCATATGATCATTTCAACAGACACAGAAAAAGCATTAGGCAAAGTACAATGTCCATTCATGATAAAAACCCTCGACTAAAGAGGTTTAGAGGGAACATTCCTCAATATAATAACTGTTTCGTATATGTGGTCACATATGAAAAAGCCACAGCTGACATCATCCTTAATGGGGAAAAACTGAGAGCTTTTCCTCTATGGTCAGGAACAAGACAAGGATGTCTACCCTCACCACTTTTATTCAACTTAGAAGTCCTAGCAGCAGCAATCTTTCAACAAAAAGAAATAAAAGGCATCCGAATCAGCAAGGAAGAAGTAAAATTTTCACTATTTTCAGAGGACATGATATTCTATGCAGAAAACCCAAAAGACTCCACCAAAAACTGCTAGAACTGATAAATGAATTCAATAAAGTCACAGGATACAAAATCAACATACAGAAATCTGTTGTATTTCTATACAAATAATGAAGCACCAGAAAGAGAAATTAAGGAATAAATCCCATTCACAATTACACCAAAAATCATGGGATACCTTCGAGTAAACCTAACCAAAGAGGTGAAAGGCCTGTACTCTGAAAAACTATAAAAATGAAAGAAATTGAAGGGTTGGAAGAACAAATGTTAAAATGTCTATACTACCCCAAAAATCTATACATTTAATGTGATCCCTATCAAAATACCAGTATTTTTCACAGAGCTACAACAAACAATCCGAAAATATGTATTGAACCACAAAAGACCCTGAATAACCAAAGTTATCTTGAAAAAGAGAAGCAAAGCTGGAGGCATCACAATTCTGGACTTCAAGTTATATTACAGAGCTGTAGTGATCAAAACAGTATGGTATTGGCATAAAAATAAACACATAGATCAATAGAATGGAACAGAAAACCCAGATATGAACCCAAAACTATGTGGTCAGTTAATTTTTGGCAAAGCAGGAAAGAATATCTAATGGGAAAAAGATGGTCTTTTCAACAAATGGTGTTGGGAAAACTGGACAGCAACCTGCAGAAGAATGAAACTGGACCACTTTCTTACACCATACACAAAGATAAATTAAGAATGGATTAAAAACCTAAATATGAAACCTGAAACCTTAAAATCCTAGAAGTTATTAGCAGTAATTTCTCTGACATTGGTTGTAACAACTTTTTCTAGATAGGTCCCCTGGGGCAAGGGAAACAAAAGCAAAAGTAAACTATGGGGACTATATCAAAATAAAAAGCTCTTGCACAATGAAGGAAACAATCAACAATGCATGGAATGGGAGAAGATATTTGCCAATGACATATCTCATAAAGAGTTAGTATCCAAAATATATAAAAAACTTTGCACATAACTTGAGATCCAATAAACAAATAATCCGATTTAAAAATGGGGAGAAGATATGAACAGACATTTCTCCAAAGAAGACATACAGAGGGCCAAGAGATACATGAAAAGATGCTTAACACATCACTGGTCATCAGCGAAATGCAAATAAAAACTACAATGAGATAATTCCTCAGACTGGTCAGGATGGATAAAATCAACAACATAAGAAACAACACTAATTCAAAAGGACACATGCACCCCTATGTTTATAACAGCATTATTTACAATACCCAAGATATGGAAGGAGCCCAAGTATCCATGAATTGATGAATGGATAAAGAAGTGATGTGTGTGTGTGTGTATACACATATACATTATAAATATATACATTATATACTATATATATACACATCATATATATAATGGAATTCCATAAAAACATGGAATATTACTCAGCCATAAAAAAGAATGAAATCTTGCCATTTGGAACAACATGGATAGAGGTAGAAACTATAATGCTAAGTGAAGGAGCTCCTGGGTAGCTCAGTGGGGTAAGCGTCTGCCTTCGGCTCAAGTCATGATCCTGGGGTCTTGGGATTGAGTCCCACATCAGGCTCTTTGCTCAGTGGGGAGCCTGCTTCTCCCTCCCCCTGCCACTCCACCTGCTTATGCTTTCTCTCTTTCCGTTAAATAAATAAATAAAATCTTAAAAAAATAAAATATTATAATGCTAAGTGAAATAAGTCAGAGAAAGACAAATACCATATAATTTCACTTATATGTGGAAATTAAGAAACAAAAAAAAAGTGAGCAAAGGAAAAAAAGAGAGAGAGAGAGACAAACCAAGAAACAGACTCCTAACTATAGGGAACAAACTGATGGTTACCAGAGGGGAGGGGGCTGGGCTGATGGGTAAAATAGTTGATGGGGATTAAGGAGCACACTTATTGTGATGAGCAATAGGTGTTGTATGGAAGTGTTAAATCATTACATCATGCACCTGAAACTAATATAGCACTGTATGCTAACTAACTGGAATTAAAATAAAAACTTAAAAAAAATAATTAATCAAAAAAAATAAAGATAGCCACATTAGATTGAAGAAGGAGCAAGAAGAAACGGGGTGGAAGAAAAAGGGAGAAGGAAGAGAGGAGACCAAATTTCCAAGCAGGGAGATAAGGATATAGAAAGAAAAAGCTCAAAAAATACATATCATGCGAACACTAGTAATAGAAAGCTGGAGTGGCTACATTTGTATCACAATAGGTAGACACTAGAAAAAGAAGTACAGGTAATTTCATTATTGCAGTAATTACTCTCTATAAAGCTACTACAAACACTGAATTATTGAATAATGAACCATGGCTCCTAAGGGAAACACATGTTTGTAAACATGCAATCATCTCACATAAATCATAATCTTAAATTCCAAAAATGAACTATTTTCAGTTTCAGTTTTTGTGTTTTTTTTTTAATTTGACAAAACAGAAAAGAAGGTTTAGAAATGTTAAGAAACTTGCTTGAGGTTGTCCACTAACAGATAGCAAGGTTGGGGCTCAAGCCTGTCCAACAGGCCCCAGAGCTGTGGCTTCTTCCCCCGCACCGCCCTGCTCCCTGCCACGTCGATCCTCTGGTCATCTCTGCAGGAAGGCTGAAGCAAGATGGCCAGTTTCAGCTGGAAATGTGGGTGACGGGCAACTCAATTCTTTTGTAGCTCTGCACACAACTACCAATGACTGAGAAAGCCCCTGACTATTGATTTTGGGGTTATAAACCAAATTTTAGTTAGTGTTTGCATTTATGAAATACATAAATAATATGAACCAATTGTATTAGTAGTTACAAACAGGGACATATATGATAATAAAAGGGGCAATTCGTTAAGAAGATATGACAATCTTTGAATTCTACTCCTGAAACCAGTATTGCACTGTATGGTACCTAACTAAAATTTAGATAGAAATTTGAAAAGAAAAAAAAAGAAGAAGAAGAAAAAGATATGATAGTCTTAAGTGTTTATGTACCTGATAACAAAGACTCAAATCACATAAAACAAAAATGGACAAAACCCAGAGGAGAAATCCAATATAGGTTTCCCCTGCTATTTGAAAGTATAGCGCTCCTATGGAAATTTTATAAGTTGAAATGAAAGAAGCAATTACTGCTAATTTATATGGAAAATTTTCAGCATTCCCAGACCCAAAAATTAATGTCTTTTAGGCTTTTCCGATACCTTAAGACACAGCTTGTTAACAGATCCACAAAATAAATCATGATAAAGCACAGATGTTCACAGACAATGTTCAAAGGTATGGTGGCTGGATGCTGAGATGCTGAGTGTAGGTCCCAGGGCGGAAACTTGGCAACGCCACTCTCACTGCTCAGGGTGCGTGTTGCCTCTACAACAGCTTACTACAAAACAAACACTGAACGCTATTTCTGCTTTTTGCCTTTTTTCATAAAAGCAAAAATCATCTTAGGATTTCTTCCAGTTATCAAAAACAGGTACTAATATAAGTCTTTTATAAATGCAAAATGTCATAAGGCAAAGCTTTGAAAAGCAGGATTCCTGTATTATGAATGATGGCTTTAACACTCCTCTCATAGTAGTTTATAAAATAATTAAATGGAAATAAATAAGGAGATACAAATATTGAAGAAGCCTAACATCCCATTTGACCTAATCTCCATTTATGGAACATTCTACTCAATAAAATTTGTTTCTTTGCTTATTTCAACTACTTCTTTGATAATAATCAATGGGATTTAGTTTTCCTGCAAATTACAGGCAGTGGAAGCCTCATGGAAACTAAAGGTAGATGTTTATTAGAAAATGATACTTGTTTGTAGAGTAAGAGATATTTTCCTTAAAGTCATTACTTTGAATATTGATATGAACATCAGACATAGAAACAGATACATAGAAGGCAAAAGTCATGTAGAATTCTTTTCAGGATAAGTAGTTTATAAAGAACAGTTATTTTCTAAATTGAAGTATTTATCTATACAGGGATGTTCCCTTGAGATTAAAAAGAGAAAGGAACAATAAAAGGCCTAGGTTTTGTTTTGTTTTGTTTCATTTCCTGGTACACTAACAAAACAAATCTAACTTTCCTATAATAGTGTAGTTTGTCTATTTATCTCAGCAGAACCCTAATTGAAAATTTTTAGATTAAAAGAGTTGGGAAACAGAGAAGACAAAGAAATAACCAGAAGGAAAAGAGCAAGAAGGAGCTTATTTTTATGTATATTTTATCCATATTACTGACTTCTACTTTGACAGCTATTCTAATTGTATTTTCTTGGAAGTCTACTAATTTAACATACTTGTTATAATCCCAGTAATACCATAATTCTTCCTCTTATGCGATGTGAAACAGGTGTTTTTTTTTTTTGTTTTGTTTTGTTTTTGTTTTTGTTTTTTATAAGAAGCTCTGGAAACCTACATTATACCTAATATCCCTACTACCATTTTTTTCCTTAATAAAGACCCTGAAAAATATCTGGGTACCTGAAACTCCAGCTGCAGGCTACATTTTCCAGCTTCTCATGAAGCTATGTTATAACTAATCCCTGTGACCACATTCTGCCAATGGGATATAAGGGGGGGATGCATGCAATTTCCTTTGTTTTCATGGCAAAGACCATAAACTCATCATCCTCCATATCCCCCTTTTACTTTGAAATCATCAGTGACCACGTGACTCTGAGCAGCACTTTAGAGAAGGTAGAGTTACAAATTAGAAAAAGCTTCTTTATCCCCATGAACTCCCTATTCTTGTTCATGTTACTTCGGAGAGAAAGGAAAATGAAATTACTATCTTCTGTTATTTTTTGCTTGTAATTTTTTTGTTGTTACAGAACCAGACCTAAATCTTAAAATAACAAATGATAAACTATGTATTTTTTGCTAGATTCAAATTTTATTTATAAAAAATATTTATGTTATTAAGCAGTTCAATTTCAGATGAGACCTTACTGTTATGCCCACTATATTTTGTTTCAAATGACATGGTTATTTGGTAGGAGCCATAGACTTACTTTGCTAAATGATTTAAAACACTCCTGGGATCCAGGGAATTTGTATTGTCTTAACAAATGAGTATTAATGACATAAAATTGTTACCTTCCTATTTTCCAGTGGCATTTTATGATACTTTCCCAAGGGCAGTTCCCTCTCAAGGGATTCAGACTCATAAAGATCCAGATCTATCATTGGCTTTGTTCCTAACCTCGTAACAAACTCTGAAAATAGAGCAGAAGATCACAACATAAAACAGATACAAGGCCAACACTGAAAGTAAATAGCCTCTACATGGAAATACTTACTAATTTATCAATATGTATCAATGGGGAGTCTGAGGAGCCTGTGTGGAAATGAATTCTAAGAGTATTAGACAAATAAGGACAAAACATAATCTTGAGTTGGGATACATATACTGACATGGGATTCTTTTTTTTTTTTTTTTAAGATTTTATTTACTTCTTTGACACAGAGAGAGAGAAAGCACAAGTAGGGAGAGCAGCAGGCAGAGGGAGAGTGAGAAGCAGGCTACCTGCTGAGCAGGGAGCCTTATGTGGGGCTGGATCCCAGGACCCTGGGATCATGACCTGAGCAGAAAGCTGATGCTTCACCGACTGAGCCACCCAGGCCCCTGACATGGGATTCTATATTTAACGTACTGACTCATACACAAGAGAATGGTAGATAATCTGTTAGTTTGGCTGATGATTATCTGGACTTGAAAGTGACCTAGAAACAATGAGCTATCCCAGCTTATGCTATATTAGAGTTGAGACTCAGGAATGCAGGAATGCTTCAATAAGACTTATACTCAGTCTGATGGGTCACTCCTAACCAAACGCTTTGGGAAGGCCTGTAAAACACACTCTTATCAAATCATTAATAAATTAATTATTGAGTGAATGAGTAAGCATCTACATTTTGACAAACTGTGAAGAGGGTTTACAATTTAGAAAAGATATCAGTGTGGGGGATACTAAAATGGGATTCAGTTCCATGATATCAGTGAGAATATTGCAAGCCCAAAGTGACAGTGGACAGGGGTAATTATTAATAATCAGAGAGAAATTGGGCACAATAACCTAAAAAAAATGGAATACAAGCAAAGTGTTTTGACCAGCAGGGATCTGTGGTGAGATTAAAAAAAAAAAAAAATCCATTCAGCTGACTGTTAAGCTAACAGTTACAATTTCTACTGATGTGAAAACAAATTTTAAGAATATCCGTAATATCACACAAGATCACTCCATTACCATTACCATGCTAAAGCAAGACAAACATGAGACCATGCCTCCATCATATCCGAACACGGACACCTTCAACCCCCTCTTTCATCTAACATAACTGACTACTGCTTCTTGTCCAATGAAAACATTTATTCTGCTTTGGTTCTTCCTCTCCCTAGACAAAAATGACTAAGATAACCACTCAATCAATTGTCCTGCCTCCAATCTGCTCTTACCAAGATGTTCCACATTTCCTCTGGTTCATTCTCCTTTACTGCAGTGAGGTGATAATTCAAATTTATGTAGTTATAGACATGATCCTGGTGGTCTTGGGTCTGGGGACCTTATCAGGTAGTGTTTCCAGCAGGATTCAGCTGACATACGTAGCATGGCCAACAAGGTCCCTCAACCTAACAAGAGTGAACAACTGATAATACTTGAAGATAATTAAGCAAATTTTACTGAATTAGTATATCTTTGAGCATATTAGATAGAAGAACTTTAAGGAACTGTACTGCATGTTTTTCCTGTTAAAATAGATTGGATATTAATCCAGTCTTACAAATGGCAAAAGGGCAAATCAGTAGAATTAATCATAATCTTCAAACAGTCTTTAGGGAGGCCTGTGATGTGGATGTTTTCAGAGCTCTTTCCACTCTTTTGTCAATGGCTTAATACCAGAAATTGCAGTTCTGGGATGTAAACAAATGATCGGCTGGCAGACTGCTTCACTACATGAATTTCAGCATTTGTCTAAACAGTATTAAGAGACTTTAGATTTTAAAAAAATGTTATTAAATACAGCTCAAAATAAAATAATGGCCTTAAAAATTAAGCGGCTTAATAAATCTGCCCCTCCCTTACGAGGCAACGGTAACAAAAGTAGCAGTATTTTTTCCACAGGAAAACTTGCTGACATTCTTGGTAAAATGGCCAGTGAAAATTTATTTGCTGTATCTTTGCTGGATAGAAAAAAGCAATAGAAGCACCTAATGCTGAGGGAATATGAATGCATTCTAAGCAGGACCGTAGTACCTAATGTCCATTGATTTTCCTGAAATAAGGAGTGATTTTCCTACCATTCTTTGTACCATTTCCTTGAGTCATAAGAATACTTCAGGTGGTAGAGATTTAAAGTGCCTAGACGGCACTTTAAAAACCTATAATTGTGCCTAAATGGCACTTAAAAAACCCTTAAAGAACCTATAATTGTGACTCTTGGCTCTCTCACTAGCTAACATATGTTCCTTCTCTGTGATACCACTCCAGAAAACTTAATAGGACAAAACTTATATGGAAATAGACAGTGAAGCCAAAGCTCTTCACAGGTTTTTTCTAGAAATACATAGGGACTCTTCCATACATGAATCATTTGTGTGTCAACTGGACCCAGACACAAAGGACTGGGCCTATAGTAGAAGATTTCACAAGAAAAGAAACATAATTCTTCTATTAGATCTTTAATACTCCTACATGGCCTGTCAAAATCTTCGCAGGTTTCTGAGCTATAAACAAGCTTGAGAGCTTTCACTTTCTGGTGAGCCTAAGACAATACAGCTCTGTCTTTAGTAGTTCTTGTGGCCACCTACTTTTGGTGATCTGTTAACTTTTGTTTTGCCTTGGTTTTTCACTTAGATGCGCACAGTCAGCATTTGCTCACTTTCTCATAGGAGAATCAGCAATATTCTTGGACTGAAATGTCCATAGCATTTCCTGAAGCTCCCCCACTTTATTCTATCAAATCCTTAATTAAGATATAAGAATTTAATATTCTCTTCTACTCTTCTTTAATACAAAGTACAAATAGACTCTTGCCATTCTTAAAAAAGCAAACAAATTCTGTAACTGTTTCTTTTGTTAAATGGTTTACCTCAGAAAGGAAGGGAAGACTCAAAAGAGAAACTGAAATTCTGCAAGAAAAAAATTCATTATTTGAAGCATAGGATATTCTAAGAAGAAATATAATAATACAGACTCTTAAGAGATTACAATCTATTCCAAATTTTCCTAGGTCAATGACCAAAAATTAATTTTGTAGATATCTAAGACTTGTTGAACTGTGCAGATTCTGAGTGTTAAATTTTTCTGAGGTCACATCATCTTTATATAATCTAATCAAATTTCCTGTTCATGAACCTCAACTCTAGGAAAATAATCATGAGCAAGCCTTTTGTTATCTAAAGAATGCCCTACAACCAGTGGTATATGTAATATATTTGATGCCTAAATGGCTGGCGGGGGGTGGGGACAGCCCTAACCTCTAAAACAAAATTATCTTTAGCAATAAGTATGAAATGATACTTATGATAACGCACAGAAAAAATAGTGATAATCTTCTTATATATAAATTTGTATACATAATAATGATAGTAAAGATGATGAAAACATAAATATGGACAAAAAGAAAATTATAGTTACAAGGAAAATGGTCATAACTACATTATTCTTTTTTGGAAAGGGTGAAAAACATACCTATACAATGGTCTGTTGCAGTAATGGATAGCAACATTACAGTGTTTTTTTTTTTATATATATATAACTTAACCTCTGCAAATTTGTTCATGAAATTTTCAAAATTAGTTTTATTTGCATATCAATTGATTGATATTGATTGATTGACAAACCGGTTTCATAAATTTTATTTCTCAAAGATATCTTTCACATAGAGCAACAGGTACAAAAATAGTTAGGAAAAGTCTCAAACACAAGAAAAAGTTTGTGTTTCTAAAAATTTTATTTTGCAATAAATTCCTAAAATGGCAATATTCTCCATGTTTATGTTTCTTTAAGGCTACTTCTAACAGTTTTCAAGTACCTTCTAAGTTGAAAATTTTCTACTAATGTAGGTTCACCAGAAAATTTATCATAAATGTATATTTATTAGGTTAAAAACTTCCAAATTTTTTTTTTATAAAAATAAGATTAAATGGCTGGATTAGAGTGAACTTTGACATTCATTTGATTAATTGCTTTAGAACAAGCATCCAGTGCTTAACGTAAGTAACTGAAGCCTTCAAATACTGACAGTTGATTTTTTTCTGAAAATATAAGTCCATTGATTCCGGTTTTTTGTTTAAGTAAATTGTCCTTTCCTTACATGTTATTGTTATATAGCTAATGGTACTTCGGGCAATTTCTACACATCAATGTTCAATGAACTATTCAAAGTTTGTGTTTCACTGGGCATTGTTCAAGATTAAGTCTGACTATTGAAAAATATTTGTTTCTGAGTCACCTCATCTAAAATTTCATGTCAGAAAAATATCTCAGAAGTGAAAAATTCCATTTTTAGGGACTTCAATTGGAGCTAATCCTCTCATATTTGCATCTTAAAATGTATCAGATGATACTTCTAATGTTGAGTTTTCAAAACATATCTTTATTATGAACATAGCTTTATACTAAGCTTTGCATTTTATCTAGCAAAATATTTTCACAGGTATTCCTATATTTTGCATCATTTTTCATTGATGAGGTAAAACTGAAAAGTATAATTTTTCCCTCCCAAAGTTAAATCACAGAAGAAGAAAACTTAAAAAAACTGAACTCCACAAAATAATGTATATGCTATTATTGCTCAACTTGTATCTACCATGTAAAACAAGAATATGAAGTACTATTTGGGTTGGAATTATTTGAATTAACTTTTATGTAAAATACAATCTGATTAATTGGAAGTAATAAGGTTAACTAATTTGAGCTTTCCATATAGAATATATATATTTATAATATAGTTTTAAATATACACATATAAAGACACATAATTGTATGTATACCCACATATATTTATAACTAAACATATAAATATATGTTTACATGTATAAATTACATCATATATAACACATATCTATATCTAGAAATATATATCTTCATCAAAACAACAGCAATTATTTAGAATTTAGAGCAAAAAATACGTTTCTTTTTTCCCAGGATGTACATTACTGATATCATTAGAATTAGTGGTTTACTCCCTCTGGAATGCAAATGCTATCATGTACCATATCATATATATTGTATATCATATATATGTCATATAATAAATAGATTCATCTATAGATTCAACGCAATCCCTATCAAAATCCCAAGAGTAGTTTTCACAGAAAAAAATAATAAAATTCAAATGGAACCACAACAGACCACAAATAGCAGAAGCAATCTTAAGAAAGAAAGCTGGAGACATCACACTTCCTAATATCAAACTTTACTACAAAGATATAGAAATCAAAACAATATGATATCAGCACAAAAACTGACACAAAGACCAATGAAACTGAGAGCCTAGAAATTAACCCATGCATATCTGATCAAATAATGTATGATAAGGGATCTAAGAACACTCAATGGGGAAAGAATAATCTCTTCAATAAATGGTGTTCACAAAACTGGATATTCACAGGCAAAGGAAAGAAATTTAACCCCATCTTATACTACTCATAAAAATTACCTTGAAATAGATTAGGGACCAATAGGTAACACCTAAAAGTGTAAAAGTCCTAAGGATAACAGACTAAAAACAAAGGGAAAAAGCTCCTTGACATTGGTCTTGACAATGAGTTTTTAAATATGACACCGAAAGCACAAGCAACCAAAGCAAAAATAAATAGAACTACATCAGTAAAAAACTTCTGCATAACAAAAGAAACCATCAACAAATTAAAAGGCAACCTACAGAATGTGAGAAAATATTTGCAAATCCTATATCTGATAAGAGGTAAATATCCAAAATATATAGACAACTTCCACAAATCAATAGTAAATGAAACATATAATCTGATTTTAAAATGGGCAAAGGACCTGAATAGACATTTTCCGAAAGAAACAAGTTTGTGAAAAGGTGCTCAATGCCATTAATCATCAGAGAAATATAAATTAAAAGCATAATGAGATATCACTACACATCTGTCAAAATGGCTATTATCAAAAAAGAAGAGATGACAAATCCTGGTGAGCATGTGGAGAAAGGGAACCCTTATACACTATTGGTGTCTTTCCATCATGGAAAACACTTGTGGAGTTTTCTCAAAAAAACTAAAAATAAAACTACAATTTGATCCAGCAAACACAATTTGCCATCTATCTGAAGGAAATGAAACCACTATCTCATAGAAACATCTGCACCCCCATGTTCATTACATATGTTATTCACAATATGAAACACATGGAAACAACATAAATGCCCATCAATGGATGAATGGATAAGAAAAATGTGGTACACACACACAGAGTAATATTTTTCACCCATTAAAAAAAATCCTGCCATTTGCAACGACAAGGTTGGAACTTGAGGACATTATGCCAAGTAAAGTCAAAGTGAGAAAGACAAATACTGTATGGTGTCATTTATACATAGAATCTAAAAAGCTGAACTATATAGAAATAGAATAGATTGGTTATTGTTACCAGGGGGTGGGGAGAGATGTTGGTCAAAGGGTACAAACTTATAAAAGGAATAACTTCTAGGTGACCATGTTAACAATACTGTATTGTATATTTGAAAGTTGCTAAGAGTGTAAATCTTAAATGTTGTCATCACAGAAACAACAACAAATGTTAATTATGTGACGCAAAAGAGGTATTAAATAACCTTACTGTTGTAAACATTTCACAATACACAAACACATCAAATCATCACATTGCACCTCTTAGATTTACACAATTTTATGTCAATATTGTCTCAATAAAGCTGGGAAAAAAAGATTCTTAGATCAAGAAGATGTGGGACAAAGCAGTTTCCACACAAAATGATAAAACATAATTTTCTAAGTCAATTTGTTACTTCCTTTTGATTTACTATGTATTATAGTTATTATTGTATTTTGGTACCTCTTTGTGATCATTTGGCCTCTGACATATCTTCACCATATTTTCTTCATCTCATCTGGCTTTCTTGTGTCACCTGCGAAAAAGCAAAACTCATCTTTTTCTCAGACTGTCGTTTCTGCTCTAAATCTAATTGATGCCCAAATTAGTCATTTTCCATGTGATTCTGATAACACGAACTTAATAGCTATTCCTTTCACCACTCTGAAGGTATATTTTCAACATGTTTCTTGTGATATATAAATTGTCCTATCATTATCAACGTCAACATTCAGTCTTACAAATACCGTTTTTCACCACCACTCCCAGTCAAAAAAAAAAAAAGTACTTTCACTGAAATAATATCTGAATTGTCAACAGAGAAAAGCTCACCAGGGGAAACAAATGTTAGGGCTATCCTTCCTACTGTAGCCAGTTTGCTCTCTTCAGAGACTTTCTAGCCTGCTTCGTGAATGCTACTTTTTTATATATACTCAGAAAGTAACCCTGCTTTCAGATACCAGAAACTGACTTGCTCTCATAGTAATAAATACCATATCCCAATTCTGTCTGTACCCACTAGGATATTATCTATATTAGTGGGTTACCATATACCATATACATACCATAAATGGGGTGGCCTTGGATGGTGGCAGACATCAGACTAGGGTACCAACGTTCCACGCCAGAAGCCAACATCATTGCCCCAAGGTCTGCAGTCTCCTGAAAAGGGGCACATTAAGTATATGCAGTTCACTTCCCTAGTGGGGTCTCAAGAGGTCCTGCCCCTGCAGAACCTTTAGGTCAGAAGTTTCCCGCACCATGGCTGGAGCCTCTGGTGGCATTTTGACTCTGACTGCAGCGTGGGGACAGAAAAGGATTATGCGTTGCTTAACAGGTGGCATGATCCAGTCTCCTTAAGGAGAAGTTTGGGAAGAGGGACCTCCAGCGCTTCACAGCCAGGTGACTCTTATCCCAGGATTCTCCTATTGGCTCTTACAGAACTCCTCAGATCCCATAAGACCTGGCTTCAAGATCCGGCTTCCTTTGAGGATGGTGTGGTGGCGGCACTGCCTCAGCCTAATTGCATGTTCTCTGAGATGCCCCTGAGACAGGCCATTCAGCCCATACTCCTCTGCCTCTTTCAGGACCCTCACTTGCTACCCTCATATACCCCAAGCCACGTATTGCACCCTGTGGGCTCTAGCTGTGCCCCTTTTGGCTTTCTGGGAAACCCCACACTCCGTTGGCCCAGACCAGGCTCCAGCCCTGGCCAGCAGGCCTGCTGATTTAGGGAAAAAAAAAAAAAAAAAAAAAGGAGGGTGGCGGGAGCATCTGGGTGGCTCAGTCGGTTGAGCTTACACTCGATTTCAGCTGAGAACATGATCTCAGGGTCCTGAGATTGAGACCCACATGGTGCTCTTCACTGAGTGTGAAGACTGCTTAAGACTCTCTATCTCTCTGCTCCCCCGACCAGCTCCCACGTGCTCATTCTCCCTCTTAAAAAAGGGGGGGGATAACAAAATTGTATACCCTGCCCATTAACTCACATCCTATAATTCCCTCTTCCAACAGAGATATCTTGTGATTCCTCCAATGTGCCTTTTACTCCTGCAGCAATAAAATTGTGATTGACTTTAGTTGTGTTCTTTTTTGGTCTTTGGCCTGAGCTTTATTAACGTCAATCACTAACTGACGATGAGGTCTCTAAAAATGTAACAGATGGATATCCTGATAAAGTGGTGCTAAACAAATATGGGGGAAATATCCAAGTCTGGTTAGCAGAAACCTAACTCACCACATACTCACTTCCCAAAACCAAGCTGTTTGCAAAGATATGTTCTGATGGTGCTTGTTCTCTTTGAAGTACAGGCCAGCAATTTGACCTCTGCTGCATAATACACCTCCCTGGACTAATCTGTGACTATTTACCTGGGTATTCATTCAAAAGGAAAAAAAGAAATAGCTATATATATTAGAAAGAGCACTTTCTATCACAGAGAAGGCAAGTCCTCCCCATCCCACACCCCATAATATATGTACTATAAAGAGCACCTTCTCTCACAAGAAGGCAATGATCTTCCCCCCATCCCATCTTAGGAGAAAGATGCCTCATGCAAAAATATTTCAAGCCCTGTCCACATGGCTTTTGCCAGAAGGTCTCATCCATTGTCATAATTTCCTGTTAAACATCACCTCTGATGAAGGGACAGATTGTCCGACAAAGAGCACAGACAAAGAGTCACACCCACAGAATATTTTTACCATGTGCTCAGCAATCCAAAAGCAGCTGGTTTGACAGAATTATGTTATAACCCACAGAATGCTCAGTTTCAATGCCAGCTGGCAGACAACTCCCTACAGGATTGAAGTGCTTTCCTAAATAATTCAGTTTATAACATAATCAGTAACCATATATGGTGCTATTTCTTCCATAGCCAGAAACATAGATCCACAAAGGGATGCAGGGTGGAAATGGCTTTTTACTATGGTATCAAATCAAATAACACACTAGACTCTATGGGATTGAAAGTTCTATTATGTAAAGGAGAAATGCTTCAGTTTCTTCAGTACTATGGAATATGACAATGATTTCACTCATCTAGAAGCTGAGACATTTCTCTGGCTATGATAGGTTTCCTTATGTCACTGAACCAGTGAATATAGAAGAAGATTGTTAAATTGGGTGTTGGCTGATTGGTCCTGATTCCTAAGTAGAAAATGAGTTGCTCTGCTGTATACTTGTACCAAGCTAATGATGGGTGGAACCCGGAGGCTTCACTAAGGCACTTCTTACAGTCTCTTGCCCAGTAGTCTTTGCCAATGAAAAGGT
This sequence comes from Ailuropoda melanoleuca, assembly GCF_002007445.2. Lineage (NCBI taxonomy): Eukaryota > Metazoa > Chordata > Mammalia > Carnivora > Ursidae > Ailuropoda > Ailuropoda melanoleuca. The sequence continues at coordinate 118,209,133 of NC_048222.1, forward strand.
ACTGAGACTACGCAAAGACAATAGTAATGAGGACTCAGCTCTTCAAGTAGTATGAGTCCTTAGGCAGGTAAAAAGCCAGGTATAACCTAGGTGCTGATAGAGGGTAAAGGAAACAGGATGTTTGGTAGAAAAGGCATGAATATCAATTAAAGCCTCAAAATCAGTTACAGTAGCCATGTTTTATGTTACTTTATTCATTTATCTTTTTTATTTACTACTTGATATGAAGAACATCAATGGTGAATAATGTTTGGTTTCACTTGAGAATGCGATGCAATTGACAACACCCCACGGGATATGGTAGCTAACGGGATTTTTTTGTATCCTCTGTGTTCGGATAAAAAATTTTCAACTGAAGAATGTTTTTGGTCAGATAAAAAAAACAGAACTGAAAAGGATATTTTGTTTGCCACTATAAAGTAATGCTCTATCGTTCTATGCGTTCTTCTATATTCTATATTCTCTAATATATTCTCTTTCCTCTGCTGTTCTGTAGCACCTTGCTCTAAAACTGAGAGGTTGGCTGTTACTAGCCATAAGGACAGAACCTTACTTCTCAGTTTATGACTCAGTTTCAGCAATAAAAGATACTGGTAAGAGAGCTACAGAATGGGAATAGAGTTAGATGTATTTGGTTCTCTAACTCCTTTTATGTCAGAACCCTTAGTGCTGACTGAGTTCTTCTCCAGTGGTTCTCTCTATCTCTCTCCCCTTCTTTCCCTCTTCCTCTCTCCCATCCCCTCCTTTGATTTCTCTTCCTCTCCCTCTTTCTGTTTTTCCTCTCCTAGTCCATTAAGTATTATAGGTGGAAATAGCTCCCTATTGTTACTATACCTTGGTACTGCATTATTCCTTGCTTCTTTTTTAAAACTCTTCCCCAAACCTTTGTAAATACTTTGCCCTCAAATTATTTCCTTTCCCTCTTTTCCTCCCCACCATTCCAAAATTTCCGAAATTTTCAAACATAGTTTAATTTTTTTTTTCTGGGGGCACCTGGGTGGAGCAGTTGGTTGGGTGTGTGCCTTCAGCTCGGGTCATGATCCCAGGGTTCTGGGATCAAGCCCCATGTTGGCGGTCTCTGCTCAGTGGAGAGCCTGCTTCTCCCTCTCCCTCTGCCTGCTACTCCCCCAGCTTGTGCTCTCTTTCTCTGTCAAATAAACGACTAAAATCTTTAAAAATAAATATATAAACAAACAAATAAACAAATAAAAAATAAATTTCTTTGTTCTGGTCTCTTATTTTGCATTAGAGAATATCAACTTTTTCAAGAATATTCAACACTTACATTTAAATTCACATTTGTATATTCAACAAATATTTACTGAGAATCTATTCCATGTAAGAAATTGCTGTAGGCATTACAAATACAACAGTAAACAAAACATACAAAGAATCTATTCCAAAGGGGCTTATATTCTAGCAGGAAGAGACATACGGCAAACACATAATCAAATAAATGTAACATTTACTTAATCTCACTAATATTTTTATCTAATTTCATTCAACTCAACCTATCAAAGTGTACTTATCATGTCATTATACATTTATCAAAACCCATTGAATATACAATATAAAGAGTGAACCTTTATGTAAATTATGGACCTCAGTTAATAATGTATCAATACCGGTTCATCAACTTTAACAAATATACCACAGTAATGGAAGGGGAAACTGGAGGGGTGGGGCATACGGAGACTCCCTACTTGTCCTCAATTTTTTAAAACCCAAAACTGCTCTAAAAAATGAAGTCTATTAGTTAAGAAAACGTGTATTGGAACTACTACTGCTTTCTATCTCTTTTATCTTTTTTCATCTTAGATTTTTATTCTGTTATAATAATTATCATATATAATTAGGAACTTTAACCAACAATGAATAATGAAATAAGTGTCTTAAGAAAAACTTATTCCTCTTTTTTTTTTTTAAAGATTTACTTATTTGTCAGAGAGAGAGAGAGAGGGAGGGAGAGAGCACAAGAAGTGGGAGCAGCAGGCAGAGGGAGAAGCAGGTTCCCTGCTGAGCAGGAAGCCAGGCACTGCTTGATCCCAAGACCCTGGGATCCTGGGGCGCCTGGGTGGCTCAGTTGTCAAGCGTTTGCCTTCAGCTCAGGGCGTGATCCCGGCGTTCTGGGATCGAGCCCCACATCAGGCTCCTCTGCTGGGAGCCTGTTTCTTCCTCTCCCACTCCCCTACTTGTGTTCCCTCTCTCACTGGCTGTCTCTCTCTGTCAAATAAATAAATAAAATCTTAAAAAAAAAAAAAAAGACCCTGGGATCCTGATCCGAGCAGAAGGCACACACTTAACAGACTGAGCCACCCAGGTGCCTCCAATTATTCCACTTTTAGAGAAAAAAAAATATTCTGAAGTGATTAATCCTGTGTGACACAACGACTTCACTATCATCAAGAATCTAGTCGTCCTACTTCAGCATCCTAGCATGTGGTTTCCTTATCAAGGCAATCTGTATCCAAGATGATTTCAGTGTAATCACATACACATTTTATTGAATGAAACGAAGGAGAGGATAAAAACAACAACCAAAAAGGCCCTGCATCTGACCTGTGGAAACTCTCTTTGGGCAGCCTGCGCAGATGTTCTACAGAACACCTCTATTTGTATATCACTGGCAAGACCTTAGTGACATGGTTACACAGCTCTCAGGAACGTGGGGAAATATTTTTCTTAGCTGGCTGTGTTGTTACTCACAATAAAATTGTGGAGCTCCGATATTGAACACCCACTAAGGCCTATGATGTGTCCGGGATCTGCAGATAAAGCAATGAACCAGGAAGACAGGATGAGTCTGTTTCAATTTTAAGGGAGCTTACCCTCTGAAGGAAAAAATTAGTTAAGAAATTACATCAGACCAAATTCTATATGAACAATAATATATACTAACATACATTATCGCCCATACAAAAAGTTTATATAAATATATATGAATATGTGTATATAAATGTATGTGCATATAAACATATACAAATGTGTATATATTTTATATGTCCTTATCCTTATAAATACATAAAAATTATTTTCTTTTAAAGATTTTATTTATTTATTTATTTATTTGACAGAGATAGAGACAGCCAGCGAGAGAGGGAACATAAGAAGGGGGAGTGGGAGAGGAAGAAGCAGGCTCATAGCAGAGGAGCCTGATGTGGGGCTTGATCCCATAACGCCGGGATCACGCCCTGAGACGAAGGCAGACACTTTAACTGCTGTACCACCCAGGCTCCCCATAAATACATAAAAATTATTATATGTGGACAAATTATGCAGTATCATATTTATTATTAAATGCAATGGGAAAAAAAGAGGAATATGTATCAGAAAATGACTGAAGGGCTGATTTTGTGAAGGCAGGTGAATAGGGACTTTCTGAGGAAATCACATTGGGTTCAGTCATGAATATTGAGGTGGCGGGAATCATGCACAGATCTGGGGTAGCTTTCTAGACAAAAAGGTCAGGGAGTGCAAAAGAACTAAGTCTGACGCATGAAAAGGAAATAAAGACCTGACTGGCTGTAGTGTAGTGAGCAGGGATTGAGAGGGGGGAGATGACATCACAGCAGTGCATGCCAGCTAGACCAGAAAGGCCTTATAAAAAATGAAAAATTTGGGGCCTATCTCTAAGAATAATAGGAGGCATTTGTAATGTTTTAAGCAGAGACATGTCATTATTTTATTTACCCTTAAGAGAGCTTGCTCTGCCGACTGTATGTATGAGGGAAGCACAAGAAAGAGGAAGGGGCACCTGGGCCGCATAGCTGGGTGGGGGTCCAACTCTATGTTTCGGGTCAGGTTTTGATCTCCAGGTTGTGGGATCGAGCCCCACATCAGGCTCCAAGCTTCACATGCAGGTGGCTTGAGAGTCTCTTTCCCTCTCCCTCTGCCCCTCCTGTTTGTACTCTCCCTCTGTCTGTAAAATAAATAAATAAATCTTAAAAAAAAATGAATGAATGAACAAGAGACCATGAGTTGGCAACTATGGTAACCCAACCAAGAAATAATGACATATAAGAGCCATGTGAGTAGAAAGAGTTAGAATTTATATGGTATTACTTTTAGTATTTTTTCAGGAATAGAGGTAGTATATATATTATATTGCTACTTTATTTCATCTTTTCTACTCACCTTTCCTAAATGAAATATTAGTATTTTTACTTAATATAAAAAACAATTACTAATATCATCTCCATTTTTTAAAGAACTCCAACATACTGAGGACCTAGGTTCTTTCTTAAGTTTTTAATGTTACAAAATAATGTGGACCTACAATAAACTATGAGGAACAATATAGTGCATACTCAGGCACCTACTACTTATCCAAATAAGTCAAATTTCAAAAGCATGATTGAGGCCTTTTTTAACATACCTTAATTTTATTCTCAAAAGACCAGCTAAACAAAAACTATCATGAATTGTAGCTAATTGTGTATATGCAGGATGCATATACATAGGATAACTATGTATATGTAGTTAATAATTCATATGCATTATTAACTACATATATTTACAGAGAAAGGTACATATACATGTACACGTGTATAATGCCTTTGGATATTTATATATATTTAATGAGGAGTATCACATTGCTTATATTCTTCTTTTCATCAATATTAACTTCGTGTAATTCATAAATGAAAATGTATAAACTATATCTTTATATACCCACCTGGTGACCAGTGATGTGTTAATAAATGTTTAACAACCAGCTCTTCACATAGATTAGACAGGTGATCGATAGATTGATTGATATATGATAGATGACACATAGATGATAGAATACAAATGTTATTGATATTAAGGGTGTGTAGCACATAATTTATAAATGATAATAAAATATAAAAAGCGCATTGAAAATTCCAAATAGTATATCAATTCTTACAGATTACTGTTGTTGATTTTGGTCAACCTCTCGTGTTTGTAAACAAGGTAAGCTTGAGCAAGTATAATTTTGACATAAAAGTTGATATTCTCTTTACATTGACCACGTGTGTGATTTCTTTGTTGAAAAAGATTATAGTTTTCAAGTATTGGAAAGATGTCTCCTCAAAAATGTGTGGGCCACTCACAAAGTAATGATTGAAGATATAACCAAGTCTTAAGTCTAACCTGTGTAATTAACACGTTACCCAGACCTCATTTGTAGCATTTACCAATTTTAGATTGTCGAACTAGTATCAGCAGCAAGCAGGCTGTAAAAGCCATGCAAAGCCCAGATGTACATGCTCTCCAATGCTGGCACAGATGTGACCATGGAGGGAAAGGAACAAAAAGAACCTCCCAGGAAATAGGACTCGCTATAGCCAGATGAGTGAACCAAGGTGTATGTATACTCTTCCTCTTGACTCAAGAAAGTCTCTGCTGTTCCATAAGAATTGGATCAGTAACTGTGAGATGTTTTATTCTTCCCATTTCTAAAGGAAATTTTACCATGGTAACTAATACATAATTGCATATGTGATACATTGTGGGTCGATAATCTGTTGAACTTCACACATAACCCCCAAATCTGAACTTTGAGCTGGTTGTAGTAAATAAAAGAGGTCTATATTGTTTCATACAGGGAGGGGAGATTTTATGCTCTTTGAGAAGATGAGATGGCTGTGCATAAATACTTGGGAAGGGAATGGATTGGACTATGGAAGAAGCTTTTAGCTATACCCCAATAAACATGTTCCATTTTTCTTTGGTAATTAAGCCCTCAAATGTTTTATAGGGCATATGTTTACCTAGAAAAATACATATATACTACATTCCTCAGCTTCTCTTGGACAAGTGAATGGACATATGCAGTGTGGCTGAATTCTATCCTGTGGAATGTGAAGTAACTTTTGAGAAGTGTAGTATCTGTAATGTGTTCTCATGGGAGATGAGCCTTCTTCCTCCCTCTCTCGCTTTCTGTTGTTGGGAACAGGAATAAGGATAGAAGTATCATGGACCCTGTGGGTGAGGGCAACATCTTCAGGTTGGATTAAACTTTAAACACTTAGGGAGAAGGAGCGATGGGAGGAGGCAGCCTCCATAGTGTGTCTTCTAAGAGTCCAGAGCAGTGACAGGGAATGCCTGAGGGCACCTGGTCATTAAATGCTGACTTCAACTTGTCATCCAAGCACAGATTTTATGCTACACTAATATTACCTGGAGGAAACTAGCAATGCTTGTCAAAGGATATACAGAGAGGTAAAAAAAAAATAAAAATAAAAAATAAGTTTTCCTCCAATTTACTCAGTTACATCTACCTCTGAAATCTCTCTTATCTGCATTATAGCAACTCAATTTTCACAAATATATTAATTCAAAACACTCTTTAATATCCCCAGAGATTTTTCAAGTTTTTAGATGCAGCCAGAGTTCCTGGAATTCATGTTATTTTCCTTTTTGCTTTTAGATTCTCTTCATTATTGATTTTGAGGGAAGGAGCCAGCAGACTGGTAGATTGGTACTGTCTTCATAGGAACCAAAATATACAAGCGTGTATATTTTCTCTCTCTTAAACAAACAAACAAGAAAAACAAAACAAAACAAAACAAAAAACAGCAACAACAACAACAAAAAGGAACTGGCTTAAGAATTTGAAGAAACGAGAGACTGCAACATTTATACTTAAACTTGAATTACTTTGATGCAAGTTTTTGAGAGATATTTCAAATACTAAAATGAAATAAAAATTTGGAGAATTGCCTAATTGTCAATTTGGTCAAGTAATCTTAATTGCAATTAGTTTATTTAGGCCTGCAAATATTATATATCTGCATGAAAAACAGGACTTTAGACAATAGAGTCATAATAAAAACCCACAAAGGATTAAGAAAATTTAATAAGGGTGTTTCATATAGTTTCAAATGAGTTTTGCTATGGTTAATTGAAAAACTATTAGTACTATAAGTGTTTATAGTTTTCCTGGTTAGTACTGTGTAGATTGTAAAAGACTTCCTGCCTTACAAAGTCATCTCAAATATATATGTTTGCTTGAAGGTATTTAGAGTTTATGAAAACAGTAATAATTTCAGTTCTTCAGTTTCTATTTAATATAAATAAAAGCTTATGTCCAATATTCAAATGTAATTAAAAATTAGTTGTTAGTTATGTAAGATTGTCCAAATTTTATACTGTACTATTTTTCCATTTTATAAATCAAAAAAAGTAATTTATAAGTTACGATGGCGGAGGAGTAGGGGACCCCTTTTTCAGCCGGTACCCTGAGTTGAGTTGGATAGGTGCCAGACCAGCAGGAACATCCATGGAATCAGCCTGAGATGCAAGAATATACATCTGGATCTCTAAAAATGAACATCTCCAGCGCTGAGTATCAAGGTACGAAGCAGGGAGCCATGAAACCGCGCACAGATATTGGAAGATAAACAGAAGGGGGAGGGAGCCGCCATGTCAGGGCGCCGGGAAGCAGCCACCTGCATGGGGGAGTGGATGGACCGCGGACCCGCACGCTTGAGACAGCAGACTGAAAACGGGAGCTCCGGGAGCTCAGGCGGGGTGGCTGGCGGCTGGTGGGCCACCTGGATGGGGGAACAGGCAGACTCGGGACGGCACCCGCGAGGCAGCAGACTGAGAACGGGAGCTCCGGGAGCACGCGCGGGGCGGCTGGCGGCTGGCGGGCCACCTGCACCAGGGAGCGGGTGGACCCGCACCCTGGAAACAGCAGACTGCGTCCGTGAGCCGGGAGCGTGCGCCACCAAGCATCTCATGGAGCTCCGGAGCTCTGGTGTGCTCACTGGATTCAGGCTGAGACCGGGAGCTCCGGGAGCGTGCATGGGGCGGCTGGTGGCAGGCGGCTGGCGGGCCACTTGCACCGGGGAGCAGGCGGACTCACGGTCAGCACCCGCGAGACACCAGATGGAGACCGGGAGCTCCGGGAGCCCGCGCGGGGCGGCTGGCGACTGGCGGTTGGCGGGGTTGGAAACACAAAGGACAGAGATGCGCTGGCCCTGGAAGTGAGGGCTGGGACGCCGGGTGTGGGCCGCACAGCCTGGGATGCTGCAGGGTTGAGCAGCACCAACAGAAACAGAGTTAAAGTGGCCAGAACATCAATGGAGAACGATCTGCAATCCCTCTGTTCTGAGACAGAAGCTGAACTTCAGCTGCTGCTGCTCTGACTCTCAGAAGAGGCATAGCAAACCGCCAGGGAAAGCCGCCAGAGAACAAAAGCCCAGAAATACCGGCTCACAGGGAGCCCATCCCCATCCCCCCTTGCAGGAGACATGGAGACTCTACCCAAACAGGGTTTTTTGAGTACTGGCCAGCAGGTCCCTCCCCCAGAAGGCAGGCTGAAAAATCAAGAAGCCCACAACCTGGAGCGCCTGAGTGGCGGTCATTAAGCGCCTGTCTTCGGATTAGGGTGTGATCACAACGTTCCAGAAAGGAGTTCCTCATCGGGCTTCTCCACCGGGAGCCTGCTCCTTCCTCTCCCACTCCTCTGCTTAGGTTCCCTTNCCTTCCTCTCCCACTCCTCTGCTTAGGTTCCCTTTCTTGCTGTCTGTCTGTCTCTCTCTCATATAAATAAATAAAATCTTTAAAGAATAAGCCCACATCCCTAAGATCTCTATAAAACAAGGGCACACGGCCTGGGTCCCAGTCAATAACTTGGGCTCTGACAACCCTGCAATCTCTCTTCATCAGAATGACGAGAAGGAGAAGTCCCCCCCAGCAAAGAAAAGATAATGAGTCTGTGGCCTCTGCCACAGAATTGGCCTCGGCCACAGAATTAATACATATGGATGTATCCCAATTATCAGAAATGGAATTCAGAGCAACAATGGTCAAGATGATGAGTAAACTTGAAAAAAGCATCAGAGAAAGCGTTGCTGAGAATATAGAATCCCTAAGGGCAGAAATGAGAGCGAATCTGACAGAAATTAAAAATTCTATGGGCCAAATACAGTCAAAACTAGAGGCTCTGACGGCCAGGGTCACCGAGGCAGAGGAACGCGTTAGCGAATTGGAGGATGGGTTAGTAGAAGAAAAAACGAAAATAGAAGCTGGTCTTAAAAAAATCCACGCCCACGAATGTAGATTACGGGAGATTACTGACTCTATGAAACGATCCAATGTCAGAATCATCGGCATCCCTGAAGGGGTGGAGAAAAACAGAGGTCTAGAAGAGATATTTGAACAAATTGTAGCTGAAAACTTCCCTAATCTAGCAAGGGAAACAAGCATTCGTGTCCAAGAGGCAGAGAGGACCCCATCCAAGCTCAACCAGGACAAACCTACGCCACGGCATGTCATAGTGCAATTCGCAAATATTAGATCCAAGGATACAGTATTGAAAGCGGCCAGGGCAAAGAAATTTCTCACGTACCAAGGCAAAGGTATCAGGATTACGTCAGACCTGTCTACAGAGACCTGGAATGAGAGAAAGGCTTGGGGGGGCATTTTTAAAGCTCTTTCAGAGAAAAACATGCAGCCAAGGATCCTTTATCCAGCAAAGCTGTCATTCAGAATTGATGGAGAAATAAAGACGTTCCAAAATCGCCAATCATTAACCAATTTCGTAACCACGAAACCAGCCCTACAGGAGATATTAAGGGGGGCTCTATAAAGGTAAAAAGGCCCCAAGAGTGATACAGAGCAGCAAGTCACAACCGATACAAAGACTTTAAAGAGAAATGGCATCATTAAAATCATATCTGTCAATAATCTCTATCAATCTAAATGGCTTAAACTCTCCCATAAAACGCCACAGGGTTGCAGATTGGATAAAAAGACATGACCCATCCATTTGCTGTCTACAAGAGACTCATTTTGAACCCAAAGATGCATTCAGACTTAGAGTAAGGGGATGGAGTACCATCTTCCACGCAAATGGACCTCAAAAGAAAGCTGGAGTAGCAATTCTCATATCAGATAGACTGGATTTTAAACTAGAGGCCATAGAGAGAGATACAGAAGGGCACTATATTATTCTTAAAGGAAGTATTCAACAAGTGGATATGACAATTATTAATATATATGCCCCCAACAGGGGAGCAGCAAGATACACAAGCCAACTCTTAACCAAAATAAAGAGACATATAGATAAGAACACAGTAATAGTAGGGGACCTCAACACCCCACTATCAGAAATAGACAGAACACCCTGGCAAAAACTAAGCAAAGAATCAAAGGCTTTGAATGCCATACTCGACGAGTTGGACCTCATAGATATATATAGAACACTACACCCCAGAACCAAAGAATACTCATTCTATTCAAATGCCCATGGAACATTCTCAAGAATAGATCATGCTCTGGGACACAAAACAGGTCTCAGCCAATACCAAAAGATTGAAATTATCCCCTGCATATTCTCAGACCACAACGCTCTGAAATTGGAACTCAACCACAAGGAAAAACCTGGAAGAAACTCAAACACTTGGAGGCTAAGAACCATCCTGCTCAAGAATGACTCGATAAACCAGGAAATCAAAAAACAAATTAAACAATTTATGGAGACCAACGAGAATGAATACACAACGGTCCAAAACCTATGGGATACTGCAAAGGCAGTCCTAAGGGGGAAATACATAGCCATCCAAGCCTCACTCAAAAGAATAGAAAAATCTAAAATGCAGTTTCTATATTCTCACCTCAAGAAACTGGAACAGCAACAGAGGGACAGGCCTAACCCACTGACAAGGAAGGAGTTGACCAAGATTAGAGCAGAAATCAATGAATTAGAGACCAGAACCACAGTAGAGCAGATCAACAGGACTAGAAGCTGGTTCTTTGAGAGAATCCATAAAATTGATAGACCACTGGCAAAACTTGTCCAAAAACAAAGAGAAAGGACTGAGATTATTAAAATTATGACTGAAAAGGGAGAGGTCACGACCAGCACCATTGAAATTGCAAGGATTATTAGAAACTTTTATCAACAGCTATATGCCAAAAAACTAAACAATCTGGAAGAGATGGAGGCCTTCCTGGAAACCTATAAACTACCAAGACTGAAACAGGAAGAAATAGATTTCTTAAATAGGCCAATTAACTATGAAGAAATTGAGTCAGTGATAAACAACCTTCCAAATAATAAAACTCCAGGCCCAGACGGTTTTCCTGGGGAATTCTACCAAACATTCAAAGAAGAAATAATACCTATTCTCCTAAAGCTATTTCAAAAAATAGAAACAGAAGGAAAGCTACCAAACTCATTCTATGAGGCTAATATTACCTTGATCCCCAAACCAGGCAAAGACCCCCTCAAAAAGGAGAATTACAGACCGATTTCTCTAATGAATATGGATGCCAAAATCCTCAACAAGATCCTTGCTAATAGAATCCAACAGTACATTAAAAGGATTATCCATCATGACCAAGTGGGATTCATACCTGGGATGCAAGCATGGTTCAACACTCGCAAATCAATCAATGTGATACATCATATCAACAAGAAAAGACTCAAGAACCATATGATCCTCTCAATTGATGCAGAAAAAGCATTTGACAAAATACAGCATCCTTTCCTGATTAAAACCCTTCAGAGTGTAGGAATAGAGGGTACATTTCTCAATCTCATAAAAGCCATCTATGAAAAGCCTACTGCAAGCATTATTCTCAATGGGGAAAAGCTGGAAGCCTTTCCCTTAAGATCAGGAACACGACAAGGATGCCCACTCTCGCCACTATTATTCAACATAGTACTAGAAGTCCTTGCAACAGCAATCAGAAGACAAAAAGGGATCAAAGGTATCCAAATCGGCAAAGAAGAAGTCAAACTGTCTCTCTTTGCAGATGACATGATACTCTATATGGAAAACCCAAAGGAATCCACTCCCAAACTATTAGAAGTTATAGAACAATTCAGTAAGGTGGCAGGATACAAAATCAATGCCCAGAAATCAGTTGCATTTCTATACACGAATAACGAGACTGAAGAAAGAGAAATTAGGGAATCCATCCCATTTACAATAACACCAAAAACCATGCGTTACCTTGGAATTAACTTAACCAGAGACGTAAAGGACCTATATGCTAGAAACTATAGATCACTTTTGAAAGATATTGAGGAAGACATAAAAAGATGGAAAAATATTCCATGCTCATGGATTGGAAGAATTAACATAGTTAAAATGTCCATACTACCCAGAGCAATCTACACTTTCAATGCTATCCCGATCAAAATACCGAGGACATTTTTCAAAGAACTGGAACAAATAGTCCTTAAATTTGTATGGAACCAGAAAAGGCCCCGAATCTCCAAGGAACTGTTGAAAAGGAAAAACAAAGCTGGGGGCATCACAATGCCGGATTTCGAGCTGTACTACAAAGCTGTGATCACAAAGACAGCATGGTACTGGCACAAAAACAGACACATCGACCAATGGAACAGAATAGAGAACCCAGAAATGGACCCTCGGCTCTTTGGGCAACTAATCTTTGATAAAGCAGGAAAAAACATCCGGTGGAAAAAAGACAGTCTCTTCAATAAATGGTGCTGGGAAAATTGGACAGCTACATGCAAAAGAATGAAACTTGACCACTCTCTCACACCATACACAAAAATAAACTCCAAATGGATGAAAGACCTCAATGTGAGACAGGAATCCATCAAAATTCTAGAGGAGAACATAGGCAACAACTTCTATGACATCGGCCAGAGCAACCTTTTTCACGACACATCTCCAAAGGCAAGAGAAATAAAAGATAAAATGAACTTATGGGACTTTATCAGGATAAAGAGCTTCTGCACAGCCAAGGAAACAGTCAAAAAAACTAAGAGACAGCCCACGGAATGGGAGAATATATTTGCAAAGGACACCACAGATAAAGGACTGGTATCCAAGATCTACAAAGAACTTCTCAAACTCAATACACGAGAAACAAATAAACAAATCATAAAATGGGCAGAAGATATGAACAGACACTTTTCCAATGAAGACATACAAATGGCTAACAGACACATGAAAAAATGTTCAAAATCATTAGCCATCAGGGAAATTCAAATCAAAACCACACTGAGATACCACCTTACGCCAGTTAGAATGGCAAAGATAGACAAGGCAAGAAACAACAATTGTTGGAGAGGATGTGGAGAAAGGGGATCCCTCCTACATTGTTGGTGGGAATGCAAGTTGGTACAGCCACTCTGGAAAACAGTGTGGAGGTCCCTTAAAAAGTTAAAAATTGAACTACCCTATGACCCAGCCATTGCACTACTGGGTGTTTACCCCAAAGATACAGACGTAGTAAAGAGAAGGGCCATATGCACCCCAATGTTCATAGCTGCATTGTCCACAATAGCCAAATCATGGAAGGAGCCGAGATGCCCTTCAACAGATGACTGGATTAAGAAGCTGTGGTCCATATATACAATGGAATATTACTCAGCTATCAGAAAGAACGAATTCTCAACATTTGCTGCAACATGGACGGCACTGGAGGAGATAATGCTAAGTGAAATAAGTCAAGCAGAGAAAGACAATTATCATATGGTTTCTCTCATCTATGGAACTAGGATGAACAGTAGGGAAAGAAAGGGATAAAGAAAGGAGGGGTAATCAGAAGGGGGAATGAAACATGAGAGACTATAGACTTTGAGAAGCAAACTGAAGACTTCAAAGGGGAGGGGGGTGGGGGAATGGGATAGACTGGTGATGGGTAGTAAGGAGGGCACGTATTGCATGGTGCACTGGGTGTTATATGCAGCTAATGAAGCATCGAACTTTGCATCGGAATCCGGGGATGTACTGTATGGTGACTAACATAGTATAATAATAATAAAAAAAGTAATTTATTACTTTTGATTTATTATGGTGTCATATAAATCTAGAAAGCAGTCTTCCTCATAAGTTGAAAATTATCTTTAATTAGATGTCTTTAAGTGTTTCTGATTCTTTTGGAATTTACTGTACTTGTTCTATGAGTAAGTATACAGAATAAGTATTTCCTCCAATACACATGAAAATAGAGTTTTTCTATTATGAGTCTGTAAGAGAAATGAGACTCAATCCCCTTGTGAATAATTTTTTATGAACTTATTTTTAATTTTTTTTAAATTCCAGGTATAAGAAAAATTATACAGTATTTATCTTTCTTCATCTGACTTACCTCACTTAATGTAATGCCCTCCATCCATGTTGTCACAAATGGTGATGTCATTATTTTCTATGGCTAAAAAACGTTCCACTGTGTGTAGGCACTTAAGTTGTTTCCCTATCCTGGCTGTTATAAATAATGCTGCAATAAACATGTGGGTGTAGAAATCTTTTTGAGTTAAGAGTTTTCATTTTCTTCAGATAAATACCCCAAAGTGGAACTGCTAGATTGTACGGTAACACTATTTTTAATTGTTGGAGTAACCTCCACGCTGTTTCCCATAGTGGCTGCACCAATGAACTTTCCTACCAACAGTGCGTGGGGTTCCATTTCTCCACATCCACACCAACACTTGTTATTTCTTGTCTTTGTGATGATAGTAATTCTAACAGGTGTGAGGTCATATCTCATTGTGGCTTTGATTTGCATTTCCTTGATGGTTAGTAATGCAGAACATCTTTTCATGTACATTTTGGCCATCTGTATATCTTCTTAAGGGAAATACCTATCTAGCTCTTCTTCCTGTTCTGTAATTGGATTGCTTGCTTTTTGCTATCGAGTTATATAACTTATGTGTATGTTTGGATATTAACCCCTTATCAGATATATGATTTGCAAGTATTTTCTACCATTCAGTTGGTTGCCTTTTCATTTTGTTAATGATTTCTTCTGTTGTGCAGAAGCTTTTTAGTTCAATATAGTCCTACCTTGTTACATTTTTTTTTGTTGTTGTTTTTGATTTTGTGTCAGATTCATTAAATTATCACCAAGACCTATGTCAAGGAGCTTATTGCCTATGTTTTCTTCTAGGAGTTTTATGTTTTCAGGTTTTAGTTTCAAGTCTTTACTCTGCTTTGAGTTCATTTTGTAGTGTATGGTGTAACATCGTGGTCCAGTTTCATCCTAGGAATGTATTCATTCCATGTTGTCCAATTTGTTGGCATGTTACTGTTCATAGTAGTTTATAATGACCCTTTGTATTTCTGTAGTATTTGTTGTAACATCTTCTCTTTCATTTTTAAATTTTATTTATTTGAGTCTTCTCTCTGGTGAGTATACCTAAGAGCTGGTCAATTTTGTTTATGTTTTTGAAGAACCAGCTCTTAGTTTAATTGGTCTTGTCTACTGTCTTTTTAGTCTCTATATCATTTATTTCTGCTCTAATTTTATTTCCTTACTTCTACTAATTTTGGGTTTTGTTCTTCTTTTTATAGTTTCTTGAGATCTAAAGTTACGTTGTTTTTTTTATCACTATAAACTTCCCTTTTAGAACTGCTTTTGCTGCATCCCATAAATTTTAATTTGCGAAATTTCCATTTTTATTTGTCTTGAGATACTTTTGTTTCTCTTTTGATTTCTTATTTGGCCCACTGGTTGTTTAATAACATGTTGTTTAATTTCCACATATTAGTGAATTTTCCAGTGTTGCTCTTGAAATTAATTTCTAGTGTTATACAGTTGTAGTTAGAAAAGATGCTTGATATGATTTCAATTCTCTTAAATTTATTAAAACTTATTTTGTGGTCTAATGCATGATCTACCTCAGAAAACAATGCATGTGCACTTGAGAAAAATGTATATTTTGTTGCTTTGTGATGAAATGTTCTGTAAATATCTTTTAATTTCATCTGGTGTTACATGTCTTTTAGGGCATCTGGATGATCTATCCATTGTTGTAAGTGGAGTATTAAAGACTCCTACTATTACTGTATTGCTCTTTATTTGTCCCTAGGGCATTAATGTTTGCTTTATATATTTTGGTGCTCTTACATGAGTAGATAAATAGCTACAAATGTTGTATCCTCTTGTTGTATTGACCTTTTTATCATTATATAACAACTTTTTTCTCTTATTATAGTCTTCATCTTAAAGTTTATTTTGTCTGAGAGAAGTATAGCTTTGCCAGCTTTCTTTCGATTTCCATTTGCATGCAATATTTTTTTCCACCTCTTCGTTTTGAGTCTGTGTGTCCTTATATCTAGTTCATTCCTTGTAAGCAGCATATAGAAAGGTCTTATTTTTTTAATCCATTCAGCCACTCAATGTCTTTTTTTTAATTGAAGTATAGTTGACACAAATTGTTATACCAGTTTCAGGTGTACAACATAGTGATTCAACAGTCTACATGTTATGCTATACCCACGATACTGTTGTTGGTATTGGGTGGCTTTGAGTTTCTTGTTTGGAACTCTCTAGGCTTTCTAGAGCTGGATGATTGTTTCTTTACTCAGGTTAGGCAAGTTTTTACCATTATTCTTCAAATAATTTTTTTTTCCTTTTTTTTCCCTCTCTCTTCTCCTGGGAGCCTTATAATGCAAATGTTAGGTAATTTGATATTGTCTCACAAATCCCTTGAGCTATCTTCACCTTGTGAATGAATCTGAAATTTGGCAGGCTTTCCACTCAATTGAGATCAGCAGGTTTTTTAAGTTTATTGGGCCAAGATATTTTATTGGAAGTCCCTGCACTTATGTACATGCTTAAAACAATTTATAATTATCCTTTCCATTTGAAGAAGCTTTACCGACTGAGAGTTAATTTACTGTATAGAGTATGATTTGGCAAGGCCTGGACACTTTGCTCATGAGTTAGTTAACATTACAGTTTTATTCACATTTATTTTTAGCTTCACTTGCATGGTCAATTTTATTGAAATTAATAATTAATTAAGTAAACTATTTGGCTGCTTGAATTACAAAAGAAAAAATAGTATAATGCTTGTTTGTAGTTATAATTGCTCTAGCAGTCAAGTATTGTACAAGAATTAGGAAAAAAAAGAGTCCTGAATGAATAAAAGTGCATGAATAAATCAGTGTGTTTCAATATGTTTATGGAATAGAGAAAATAACTTTTCAATTTCAGGACACTGAAAATAATGATGAGGAAGTGGAATAAAGTGTTCAACTCTTAGTTTTTAGTTGCAACTTTTCATTGTTATTACATCTGCTGTTTTTCTTTCTGTGCTCACCACCAATAGTGAATCTTAACAGTTGCCAAATATTACATCTGTCAGGCTCAATTTTAAGAGAAACTCTAAAATCATCAACTTAATTTATCATAAAACATTTATTATTTTAGTAAAGGCATTTTTTTTACCTTTTAATAAGGAAACCAGTTAGTTTAATCTCACTAAATATTGTGTTTTTTTAATATAACCCCTGACTCACTGTTTCATCTGTTAATTAGTTATGACAGCTGACAAAATGCAAGACAGAAGCTGGAACAGTGCTGGGGAATTAAAGGTAAAAATGTCCTTGAGGTTTATCCAAGAGGGCCTCTAATTCCAGTTGAAAGGACTCTTGGAACATCATACCTCAATCTCTACTTCTAAAGATTTTTGGTGCATTTTCTTTTCTTGTAATAATTTTCATATTTTTCTCATGCTTAATTTATTATTTTCTGCTTGTTTCCAAATCTATACAAAATCATATTTTACTTTTATAAGTTTGTAGCCTATTTCTTTCAATTCAATTATTCTCTCTCTCTCCACCCATTCACCCTGCACCATAACCTGTCAGTTTTCTTTCTTTTTTTTTCTTTCTTTCTTTCTTTCTTTCTTTCTTTCTTTCTTTCTTTCTTTCTTTCTTTCTTTCTTTCTCTTTCTTTCTTTCTTCTTTCTTTCTTTCTTTCTTTCTTTCTTTCTTTCTTTTTCTTTCTTTCCTTTTCTTCTTTCTTTCTTTTTCTTTCCTTTCTTTTTTTTTAGTGTTCCAAATACACTTATTTTTTTATACTCAGGCAAAGTGAAAGAGATAATTAATGGAGAGGAACCTGGCCAAAATTTGCTATAATTTTTTGGCTACTGCTAGGCTTATAGTCAAGTTTGGGTTCACAAGATTCATTCTTAGGACACTGAACCAAAGTAGGAGGTAACATGGCACCTTTAAGCATAGGCACAAATCTGAAATCCTAGAGGCTGTAATTATTAGTTTGAATACTACTAATTTTTCATGCCTTCAAGGTGGATGCATCAGTTTCCCCCAAATGTATTTCATTATCTGTGTTACTTTCAGTGTTTAGAAAAAATAAACTTACTGAATGTCTCTAATTTTACTAATTTTACATATGCAAACATATTTTACTTGACCCCTTATAAAAATTTTGTGGTGAAATCCCCATGTTAACAGATGAAGTAACAGATTTGTGGTGAAATCCCCATGTTAACAGATGAAGTAACAGATATACAGAGAAACAGACAAATTTCTCTACCTAGAAAAAACTGAACAGAGGATCAAAACACTTTTGGGGGTAGAGTGATTCAATGGAAGCTACTATTGCTTACATGCCTTCTAGGCATCAGGAAATGTGATAGCTGATTTGACATACAGTGCAGTCAATTGGAAATTCTAGTAAGATTGAATTCAATCAAAACCTTGGTAAACATGTTAAATTTGTTCACAAATAGAAAACCTATGTCAAGAAAATGAAACAGTAATATTTGCATGCAGAATAATGTAATCTTTAAAAATAAAAATGTTCAAGTCAAGCCTGAATTCCAACCTTGCCTCTGCTTTTAATTAATTGTGTGAATTCCACTTAATTTCTAAAAATTAGTGTTTTTATCTTTAATAAGTATTTAATACTATGTCTATATCATAAATTTGTTTAAAGAACAAACAGAAAGCATATGACATAGGGTTTACTGTATAGTAAACACTCAATAAATATTAGCTGTTGTTTCCCTTTATGTGAACTATATTGAAACTTGACAGAAAATACGACTCATATATTTGAAGAACTTTTACAAGGACCCTCAGTAAGCTTGGAGTTAAAATTTGTTTGTAACCCTTTTTCTTTGATAAGAAATATATCCAAATTTACATAATTTATATGTATGATTTACATAATTTGTATTATGTAATATGGATATATTTTAACAGAGGTGGAGTTAAAACACCCTACACAGAATATGTAGGAAGATGATACTGAGATAAAAAAAGTACAATGTTTAGGGGCGCCTGGGTGGCGCAGCCTTTAAGCGTCTGCCTTTGGCTCAGGGTGTGATCCCAGCGTTCTGGGATGGAGCCCCACATCAGGCTCCTCTACTAGGAGCCTGCTTCTCCCTCTCCCACTCTCCCTGCTTGTGTTCCCTCTCTCGCTGGCTCTCTCTCTCTATCAAATAAATAAATAAAATCTTTAAAAAAGAGTACAATATTTAAATGTAATGCATACTAACTTTATTAACAAAACCATTTCTTCAATGTGACAATAGCACATTTTTCAATAATGGAAACTTAAAAAAAATCTATGTATATATTTAAACATATATGTTTATTTAATTTGTTAATTGTTTTGCTTCTTCCATATATGTATGTGGATAACTGGTGTGTAAAACATTAGTACATATTTTAATTAAATCATCTTAACTGACTGAGAACATTTTATATATTATTTGTGATTCCTAATATTCTGCTTTGTTTATAAACATGTGAAATCACAATTATCAGTCCATAACCTTTTCAGAATAATTTTTTAAACTAATTAATGGGCAATTTGAACATGGTTCTTTTAATTCTTAACCAAGGATTAATTTCATGTTTAGTTTTACACTTTTTCCCTTCTCTCTACAGGTTAGTGTGAAAGTGCTTTTAATCAGATCACTGAATTCCTGCCAGATACATTCTTCCAGGCCATGGGAGAAGTATCCAATCCCTGTCAAATCTCCCAAACCAAATTTATTTCTTCAGCACCATCCACCCAGCCAACACTTCATTTTTCATAGACTCTTTTCTCTTTCGAAGTCATACTATTCAATGGGAAAATGAGATAAAAACACCATCTGTGTCCCCCTTCAAATAAATTCAATTTACTAGATAAAACTGCGGGTTTATTTTAGCAATATCATTTGTTCCTGCACCAGTCAGGAGGGAGTAGGGGTTGGAAGGTTTGATAAGTCTTGGCATGCTCTCTGTCATTTCTTGGTTAAACACTTCTGAAGAGCAAGACATTTGCACATTAGCTTCATGTGGTTTTTGTCTTTTCAAATTTTGACCTTATCTCTTGGAAACTGTCATCTAATTTCCCAATGAGTTAAGAGATTATACCATGATTTATAATACATTAGTGGTTCTATTCTCGTTGTTGCTGTTGCTGCTGTTAAACTTTGTCTCTGGATGTCCCGAGGAGCACGAACATAAGGAAACTTCTTAACTGTTATATAGGCTGTTTATTTCTACCCGTTTCAGCCAGTGATATCAATTCCTTGTTGAAGATAACACTACATCTGAAACTAATGATATGCTATATGTTGACTAATTGAATTTGAATAAAAAATATTAAAAAAAGATAAGAAAAGTTTTCAGTGTTGTTTTTTCATCACTATTATTTCTTAACAATCATTTAGAGGTTTTTCATTCTTTTATACCTATATGTAACTTTAATGTAACACTCTAAAAGTGTGGTCTCCTTCCTGTGACAGAGATCACATGTATGTGACTTCTGAAATCCTAAATTTGCTCGTAAGTCCTTTTACCTAGAGATACCAGTCTAAGGAAATTCAATAAAATATCTGAATCCCATTTTGTCTATGTCTAAAATAGGTGCATTTACACATGTACAAAGGCTCTTTAGAGAGTTAAAATACAGTATGTAAATAAATTATGTGAAAAAATTTATTGTATAGGCTTATTTTTCTTTATCAAATAAGTAGGAAGAGGAATTGGAGTACAATGTTTCTTGATAACTTTTATATTTTCACAATTTTGAGCTAAAATCTGCCCCAAAAAGGGGAAAACTCTGTAAAATAGGATCTTCTCTAGCAATTTTCAGTATTTAAGAATATAATAATATTATGGAATAATATCGAAGAGTATAAAAGATATTTATTCATGACAAGGAGATATATGAATGTCCTGGATATTCTCACAGAAGCAATGTGAGTCATGAAGTTGTTGAGCAGTAAATAAAATGGCAGCCAGATGAGAATTACATAATGGGTAAAAATTTTTGCACACTGCTTTTATGATAGGGAATCTGGAAATCTTCCCATAGGAAAAATTATGTATGCTTGGAGCATACATTTTTCATAATTGACATGAGCAATGATAAATTCATTCAGTTAATGACAAGATGAGTAGAAATTAATAATTTTGCATTAAAAAGACAACTATAAGATAAAAAAAGGAAGACAGTTGTCTAACCCTTCCTTTGACTGCAGATACACTTGAAAGGATACAGCTTATCATTAGGAAGAAAACCATCCATAAGCTAAAAATATAAAAGACTTGGTTTTCATACTTAATGGCAAATACTGATGTACATGAGGTGCAGATGGGCAACATATTGACTCTCAATTCTGTTAGATATCAAATATTTAGAAAGAAACAGAATCTCCGGAGAGTTGCTCCAGCAGAGTTCGTACTGGGAGAGGTGAGTTTAAGAAGGGTCATAGAATAGAAGGGTTAGGTTCCTTTGTCCTGGCCTCCTGTCCAGGTTAAATTTATCCCAGATATGTTTATTAGTAATTACAATAAAATAAGCTAGTATGAATTTAGTGGACTCCTAATTGTTGCAAGGTTAGAACTAGGAATATAGGAGGGGTTTTTTATAGTGAACCAATTTCTCACTTTCATATGGAATTAATTTTAAAGAAAAAATTAGTGATAATTTTTTTGCTTTCTGGCTTTGATATAGCTAATAGCATTCCATTCAGAATGTTCACTGGTAAACACAGGCTGCTAGGGAGGGTTGGTGGTAGAACCAGTTAATGATGCCCCTGCCAGTTTTTTTTTTTTTTTTTTTTTTTTTTAAGATTTTATTTATTTGTTTGACAGAGAGAGAGAGAGACTGCGAGAGAGGGAACACGAGCAGGGGGAGTGGCAGAAGGAGAAGCAGGCTTCCCGTGGAGCAGGGGGCCAGGACAGGACTCCATCTCAGGACTCCATCTCAGGACCCTGGGATCAGGACCTGAGCTGAAAGCAGACGCTTAATGACTGAGCCACCCAGGTGTCCCACCCCTGCCGGTTTTTTGATGGAGCAGTGTTTTTCTGTAATGTCCAAAGCCCCTGGTAATCTGGTGGAGGAATCAATGAAAATGTTAAAAATAATAGTTTATGGTGACTGTGTAATATGTGCAAGAAACAGAGGTAGAAAAAGGTAAGAAAGTCTAGACTTCATGTTACTGGGTTTTTTGTTTGTTTTTAATCTCTCGTTCTATGGATAAATCAAGCTTTTTAAAATTTACCTTACTGTTTGGCAACACTATTTTATTCTGCGAAAGGACCTTTTGGCCAGCAGTTAGTTAAAAAGTAGGAAGTGCATAATTACTAAAAGTCTGTTTCTTAAGAAAGTTGATGTCAATATATAGTTTGCACATAACTTTTGAATTGGTATTTGTAATCTACCATAGGGGCTCCAATAACATCATTGATTATGTGAATGTTTGAAGATGTATCATTATCTACCTCAAAAGTTCTTACTATTTTAGTAAGATTATATTTAGAAATGACTATGCAAAGTGCACAACTGCTGGAGATGCATTGACGTATGACTTTGTAAGACAAACTTTTTTCATTAAAATAAGATTGCTTTTGTCATGTGTCTCTTTATGGATAAATCGAGATTTTTTTTTTTCCACAAAAAGAGAGTTAGGAGTATAAATGGTTTATTTGAAGAGGGAGTTGTAATGCCTATGCGGTAAACAGAATAGTACTGTCCCCCCAAATGATTATGTACTACTAATCCTAATCGTCAGAATCTTTGAACATGCTACTTTATCAGGCAAGATGTGCAGATGTGGTCGAGTATTTTAAGATCCTTATAGGTGAAAGAGGGAGGCAGGAAGATCAGAGTTAGAAAGACTTTAAAATGCTATGTTTCTGGCTTTAAAGATGAGGAAAGAGGCCTTAAGTAAAGGAATGCAGGCAGCCTTTAGCAGACAGAGGAGGCAAGGTAATGGTTTCTCTGCTAGAATCTCCAGAAGGAATGCAATCCTACCAACACCAACCAATTGATTTTAGCCTAATGAAACCCATTTTGCACTTCAGACCTCCAGAACTCTAAGACAACAAATTGGTGTTATGCTAAACCACAAAGTTTGTGGTGATTTGTTGCAGAAGCAATAGGGAACTGTGAAGAAAAGATTGGATGGGGAAAGCCTTTAGACTGCCATGCATATATGATACAGTGACAAAAGAGAGTAAATTAATTTGCTGGGGCTGTCACAACAAAATACCCCAGATTTGGTGACCTAAATTTTTTGGTCACAACAATTTTTTTTCCCCCTGTTCTCACAGTTCTGGAGGCTGGAAGTTTAAGATCAAGACACTGGTTGGGCTGGTTCCCCATTAGGTCCCCCGCTTTGGCTTGTAGATGGCTTCCCTCTTGCCGCCCCATTCACATGATCATCTCCTGTGCCTGTGCACCCTGATGTCTCTTCCTCTTCTTATGGTGACACAACTCATATTGGGCTAGGACCCCGCTAAAATGGCCACATTTTCACTTAATGACCTCTTTAAAAGCCATATTTCCAAATAGAGTCACATTCTGAGGTATGGGGGCTTAGGGCTTTGACATATGGATTAGGACGACACATTGTGAAGTCCATAACAGATCAAGAAGAGAATTGGCAGAGCGATTCAGATTACAATATAGATCTGACAAAGTCTCAGTTAAAGCCAATTATCCAGAATAAAGATTGCCCTAGAGACAAGTCGCAAGTTGTGCACCGATCACCAAACCCTCATGTTGCAATTATGTTTGGTCACTGGCTGTGGCTTTCCTAAAAGAGCAGAGCCTCAGCTCAAATGCTGGAGACCTCAAATATGCAGTGTGGTTGGAAACTGTTATCTAACTACACTTCTTTCAGAAAAAAAAGGTACATCTTTTTTTTTTTTTTTCTTTTCTGGAAGGCAGATCAAAATGGCACATCTCCATGACTGCCACAATTAATTTTGCTCTTTTTTTTATTCCAATTTTTCTTGTGCACATATGAAATGTGAAATAATAGCTCTTAACATCTTGGCCTCATTAGCAGAACAGCTAAATGTTGCCAGTTTTATAACATATTATTTAACAGATGCTTCAAATACAAAATCAGTTAATTTAATAATGGTTTGATATTAATATGGAGTCCTTATAAAGCTTTTGAAAAGTTCATTCTTCAAAGGTGAAGCATTTGCTATTATTGTAGATACTATTGCAAGTGCGGTTCAAAGGTTTAACACTGAAGACAAAGTACTTGTCTTTGAGATGATAATTTAGAAAACAAACATAGGTAGAGCACAGCATCATGGAAAAAACCCTCTTACTACTAAATTAAGAAACCTACAGAACAGGGGCGCCTGGGTGGCACAGCGGTTAAGCGTCTGCCTTGGCTCAGGGAGTGATCCCGGCTTTGTGGGATCGAGCCCCACATAGGGCTCCTCCACTGTGAGCCTGCGTCTTCCTCTCCCACTCCTCCTGCTTGTGTTCCCTCTCTCGCTGGCTGTCTCTATCTCTGTCAAATAAATAAATAAAATCTTTAAAAAAAAAAAAAGAAACCTACGGAACAGACACTTGGAATTGTTTGTTATACACACAGAAATGTACATCTGAATAAGACACAACATTCTAACAATCAATATTGCAGCTGCACTTGTCAAAATATACACATAATTTATAAGCAGACAGAATAACTGCATTATAAAATTTGGGGACAAAGGTGAAGTTTAATTTTAAAAAAAGTAGTTTTTCTTTTTGCTGCCATTAATTGGACTTTAGAAATGTTTGAGCCTTTGAATAAACTATTTGTTCAAGAATCTTATGTACATGCCACAATGATAGTAGTTTTCTGTCTTTCAAATTTAGAATTCTTGTTCAAAATGAGTTGGAAAATTTTAGCAAAATAGTTAATGGATATAGCACCAAATTTGTTTTTTAGCCTTTCAGCTTTAGAGAATTATGTTGACACAGAGTTGGCAAACGAGAATACATTAACATTTATTTAAACAAAACAAAATGAGAAAATCTGCAATCATATACAAGATTTTCCGTTTAAATTATATATTTTTATTAGTATCTAACTTGGGGGGGAAATATTTGGATGCAGCACCTATTTTCATTGGATATATTTATAGCCTGTGTCAGAATGGAATTAAATTGAGAATATCTGTGATTCTGTGGCTTTTAAGTTTGGCAAACACTCAAAAAATCTTAAATATAGACAAGAGTTGTAATGAGTTTTTCATTATAAAAATTTGTTTTAGAAGTTTTGCTGAATGAAAAAGTCAATACCCTTAAAAATATTTGGGCTAAAATATTTATATATTTCAATACCGAAAGAAAAAAAAGAATTGATAACATCAATCTAACAAAATTTAGCAGAATTTGCCCTGAACTTACCTCGGTACCTATGATGAAATTGGCTCCTCAATTAAAAGTATGGTCAGACAGAGAAGAGTCAACTGAAGATTCCACAATTCCAAACTAACAATAAAATGCAACTTTGAAGACTATTTCAGACAATTTCTTTTTAAAAAAGAGAAACTATTTATAAAAATATGATCTTCAGAAAAATACCAGTGACAGTGTAGTATAGACAAATATAGATGAGACTAATTAAGCCATAAGACTACATGTGAAGATAATAATTCTGCTTATAACATGTCTTAATATTGGAAAATTGTTATAAACTTGGTTTTTAACTTTGATTTTGCTTTAATGTACAATACACCCATGTGTGCATGTGCATGTGTAGGTTTAAATATATATATTCTTATATATCATGTATAGAAGAGATAATTCTAATTTTGAAACTAGGCTTTACATAAAAATATATTTTAGGTCAAAGAATACAAGTCAATAAATTTATAGATCAATAAATCAATATTTTAAATATTACATATTTTAAAATATTTTATTGCTCCATTCTACTCTCAAAGTGGCTTACTATAAATGGTAATTTACATGGTCTTGCCATGTATAAAGGTTTTGAAAGATAAGTCTGTGATTGTCAACTTGTGAAATAAAGGGACTGGTAACCAATTTTACATAAAATTAATAAGCAATAATAAGGAAATAGAAGAGTTTTCTTTTTACTGAGCAGTAACATTTGGCTGCATGAGGTACTTTTTCCCAGTGACTTTAATTTGTTTTCCTTAAGCAGGATAAAGTAGTTGATACAATAAAAAACAGGTATCATTTATTTCTCTCTCTCTCTCTCCCCCTCTCTCTTTTTCTGGCATCATTTCTAACAAGCCTTCAAGAAAAAAATAAAATAAGATAAAATAAAATTAAAGCAATAGGAGTATACGTTCCCACTTTTTATTAATAAAATATGAGATCTTGTATTGGTAATCCAGAGGCCACTTCTATCATCTTAAAACTTTCAAGAATGTACACATAGTAATTATATGGAGTTTGGAGAAGCCTGATGCAGGGTCCGACTTTGAAAATGGACAGTTCATGGACTTCCTGCTTGAGAAAAAACGGCTGAAAGATCAATTTAGCAGCAGCCGGGCTCTGATCTGAGAGGCCTAAGAGGCATCATTTCAGTGGCATGTGTCATCAGCTACCTCCACGATGGCAAAGACATCAGAAAAAATAAGCACATTCTTCACTGGGACCAGGTTTAGGTGCATGACATTTGGTGACTTTACCTACTTTTTAATTTCTGCACTCACATATATAGTTCTATTTTCCTTTTAAAAAACCCAATATCAAGAATATTAGATTTAATTGTTCTCTGATGGCGGGTTAGCTAAAATTGGAAATAAACACATTCTTTTTCATTCTAAACCTTGATTCTTCTCACTAATTCAGGCTATGGGAATTCTTCTTGGAATAAACAAGAAAAACAAGTAGAAAGAAGATTGGAAATAACAACAAACACTGTGTAGGCCTTGTTGAAATCAGCTCCCAGGCTGGGCATAACTGCAGGCAGAGATGATTATATCTGGGGACTGATGCTCCTAGAATGGTCATCCTCGTTCATAGCAATCACCAAGAAGAAACAGCTATGCAGAGAGTCACAGTTCTCTGCTCTTTTTTTCTACACAGCTAGCTACTTTATTATGCCTAAGCTACTGGTCCCTGGACTGATAATGTAATTATACTGCTCCCATAAAATAGGTCTTGTTACTTTGTTCCTATTCCAATGCTGTGTGCT
Organism: Ailuropoda melanoleuca; assembly: GCF_002007445.2. Classification (NCBI taxonomy): domain Eukaryota; kingdom Metazoa; phylum Chordata; class Mammalia; order Carnivora; family Ursidae; genus Ailuropoda; species Ailuropoda melanoleuca. Next base: position 118,236,251 of record NC_048222.1, read on the forward strand.
GTAGCAGGGGGAAACCCAATCCTTTGTTAGAGAACACATTTTGTTCCATTCTACTATTACTTAAGGTAGGGAAAATTGTGACCCTAAAAATCAACAAATATTAAATGACAAAAATCATAGAAGTTACGTCTTCTGGCTCCAGGGAGACTAAAACTGGAAGTCGATAAGAAAAAAAAAAAACTGAAAAATTTTAAATATTTGAAAATTAAATTATGAATTTATAATAGAAATTAGAAAATATTTTGAATCAAATGATAATGAAAACATAGCATACCGAAATTTGTGGGATATAGTTCAATTTTTCTAAAGGAGAAATATTTAACTATAATAGAAAAGAAGATACAAATGAATAAACTAAGTATCCAACTGCAGAAATTGGAACATATTATCAATACTTTATCTATACTCAAGAATAATAAAGATAAAAGCACAAATAAGTGATAGAGCAAAATAATACAATAGAGTGAATTCTCAAAGGCAAATTTGGTATTGAAAAATCTAATAAAATTTTAAAACACCTGGAAAAGCTGAGGCAAAGCACAAAGAAGGCCGAGCAGTCAATATCAGAAAGAAAACTGGTGGTGACTCCCTAACCTAGGTATCAAAAAGATAACAAATGGTTTAAAAAAAGCTTATAATAATAAATGGAATTTGCCAAACTGAGAAAAGAACAGGAAAATTTGATTTGTCCTCTTTGCACTAAAGACATTCAGTACCACTTATACAAGATCCACAAAGAAAACACCAGATAGTTTCCCCAATGATAGCTTCCAAACACTTAAAAACTCAATACCACCAATGCCCTGAAACTAATCCAGAGAATGTATCAATAAATACTTTTCAACTTTTCATAAAATCCACACAAACCTTGGTATCAAAACCTGACAAAGATTTTATAAATGGAATTGGAGCAGGATTTTTTTCAAGAATATATACTCAAAGAATATTAGCAAACAAAATTAAGCAGCGCACATGTAATAATTTTGCGTTTATTCTGGGAAAGAAAAGATTAAATGGCATTTGAAAGTCAACTCATTTATCACTACTTGAAAAAAAATTAAAGCCATGTGGTAACTACACAAAGTTATAAGATAATGATAAATGACATTGATTAAAATGTAATAGGGTGATGTGTTCAGACGTGAGGATGTGAGCAGGGCTTCAGTGGGAGAGGACAGAGTACTAAGTTTGAAATTTAGGAAAAGCCTCTGTAAAAAGGTAATGTTTAAGCTAAGATCGGAATGGGGAAAAGCCCCTGCCAGGGCAAGCTGGTAGAAGAATGTTCTGTGTAGAAGGCATAACTCTTGCAGAGATAGTTTGAAAAAGAGAGGGGGAAAAAACAAAACAAAACAAAACAAAAAAAAAAGAGTGGATTTTTTGCTGCAAGATTTAAACAGATGTAAGTAGCTCAGACTTGTTTTGTTTCATGCGCACTGTAGTTACTACCCAGGTTTTCTTCATACTATCACAAACTTCTTAAAGAATTTTAGCCATCTCTTCTGTACCTTCTAATTTCAATTACCTAATGCACTGTGGTTTCCTTACCCAGGATTCCATAAAAACTGATTTCTGCCAAGACATCTTAAATATTGATTACTTAGTGTTCATTACTGTGCCCTTATTTATTAGCAAACTATACCGTCTTCTCAGACGATCCCATTCACGCACATGATGGCATCAGTAAAGTGAAGCCTCTCATAAGCTGACCATCCAGCAGCCAAATTCTCTCCTCAGCACCAGATTCAGCTCTGACTTCCCGTAGACAGTTCCACCTCGATGATTTGTACAAAACTAAACTCAGAATGTCCCTTACTGAATGTCACTCTTTATCACCAAACTATTTTTCTGCACTGTTTCCTATCCTGATGTAAGGCACCCAGTTTCCCCATCATAAACGTAGCATCAGGAATACATCATTCTCCAAAACCACATCGTTGTTCAATTGTCAAATCCTCACAGTATCTCTCTATGTTCAGTAATTATTCTCTCATTCTTTTTGGCTCTTTCTGTCCTGGTTGAGACAATAAACATTTTTTTTTTTCTGGAATAATAGTCAATGTTTCAAATCTATTCATCTCCCATATTAATCATTCACACTCTTTCAAAAACTGAAATCTAATACCATAAACTTCTTCCTTTGCAAGCTCCAAAGTGGACTCGTACCACTCCTGTAAGACTTTCCAAGATCTCTAAAACTGCCGGTGTGATCTGATCTTATGCCATTGTTTGGTTCAAGTTCAGGTTTGCTTCAGTCATGCTGGACTAGCTGCAGCACCAGCGGGCTAGGTCACTTGTTTTAGGATCTTCCTTGTGTCTGCGACAATTATCCTTGTTTTCTATCACACAACTAAGCTCTCAACTTTTTTTTTTTTTTTTTTTGCCTAAATCTTACCTGTTGTTTACGTCCCAGTCTAAAATTCTCTTCTCCTGGGAGATACATTTGTCTGCATTCTCATTGAACCTGGTATTTTCCATTTAATGATCATCTCACTTCCTTGTACTTTTGCAATCACGCATCTGCTTTCTCCATTAGAAAGAGAAACTTATGGAGAAAGGAACCTGCTTTCTTTTTACGTCAGCATTCAGTATGGTGCCTGACACCACAGTCCGTGCTCACTGAATGAAGCAATGAGTAAATGAATGATTAAAACTAATCACTATTTATAGTTGGTACATTCAGCAAAGCAGACAAAGGTATACTGCAAATGTGCATTGAAGTTGCATTTTTTGTTTATTAAATATCTCATTTTGAAAAATTTTGAAATATTTTAAACTTAGAGAAAATAACAGATACTCAGTATCCAGATTTAACAAATGTTAACATCTTGACTTACTTAGAATTAAAAAAATAATAATAATATTAGACTTTTGAAGTCCTGCTGGATTCCATTCTCCTCTCTTCCTCTCCACAGCAGTACATTCAAATTGAGGAGTTCCTACCCTCTCCATGCTTTTATGAGTATATATGTATGTTTATAACCATAAATAACATAACCTCTTGTAAATTCAGCTTTTTAGGTGTAATTAAATGTACATTTTTAAGCTTATCTCATGTTTTTGAGATTCTGATTTTAAAATCAGATCTTAAAATGTAGAACTAATTTATTCATTTTAAATTCTATATGCTTTCTACTATATGAATACACTATGATTTATACTCATTCCTTTACTTAAGGATAGTTTTTTTTTGTAATTTTAAACAATGATTTAATAAACAACTTATCTGTGTTTTCACTTACACATGCTCAAGGTTTTCTTCAGTCATGTGAGTTAAAAATGAAATTGTCAAATTACACACAAATTGCCTTTATAACAATTTTCTTAATTGTATAGCTCATATATCCTTTGTATTAAAGTGTATGATTTTCTGTCAGTTTCTGCAAATGTACTATTAGAAAGTTGAACCAAGATTATAGATTTTTGGACTTGGCTTTGTAATTCTATTGGTGGTCTTTTTTTTATGGATTCTGAGACCATATTTTTAAGTACAGAGAAGATTTAAAATTATATTTTATATTTTCTTTAGAAATTTTCCTTTTTAATTAATAACTTTTTTTAAAAAAATAATGCTTTCTGTCTAAAAATCTGTTTTGTCTGACAGAAATATTATTATGCCAGTTTTCATTTGGTCAGTTTTATCTTGGATATAATTTTCCAAAAATTGGTTTTCAAATTTACAATGTCTTTATGCTTTAGTTGTGTCTTTAGGACAGCTCCTAAACATTAACCTGAGACCAAATGGTCAGAAAAATTTTTAACATTTTAAACATTAAACTGAGACCAAATGGTCAGAAAAAATTTTTTTTTTATCTGTGACAGTTCAATATTCACGTGTATTTGGAAGGTCCCCATGGGGGAAATTTCACATTTACTTGGGTTCCAGGGTTATCTGAGATTTTTGTTAATTTTCCAGCCACAGGTTCCCACACAATTTGAGTGGTGTGAATTCAGATCACTCATTGTAGAAAGCACTATCCTGTGGTTCCAAATTATTCTGAGTGACTCTTTTCCTATCCATAGCCCAAGCGGGAGTCAGCCTGCTCCAGTTCTGAGTCCGTCAGTCCTTCAGAACTGATGCCTTTTTGTGGGGAGTTCATTTTCACCTTCACACTAGCAGGTATTGGTGTAAGAATCTCAGTCTTTAGGAATGACACTAATACCTGTCTGCACTGTTTGAATTTAATAACTGTTAAATACTCTGTATCTGAGTTTCTTCTTCATTGCTGGTCCCTGGAGATTTTCCTTTTTTACTTGTGACCTGTATATAGACTGTAAAATTTTTGTTACAGTTTATGTATTTTTTTCAATGTGTTTTAAGGGATGGCAGAGGTTATGAAACACATAGAGATAAAGGAAGAGAAAATAGATTAGTAGTTAGCATTAAAAATTAAAACCAAAAATGACTTGTAGATAAAAGTCAGAGAATTCTTTTTTTTTTTTTTTGAAGATTTTTTTTATTTATTCGACAGAGATAGAGACAGCCAGCGAGAGAGGGAACACAAGCAGGGGGAGTGGGAGAGGAAGAAGCAGGCTCATAGCGGAGGAGCCTGATGTGGGGCTTGATCCCACAACGCCAGGATCACACCCTGAGCCGAAGGCAGACGCTCAACCGCTGTGCCACCCAGGTGCCCCAAAAGTCATAGAATTCTACCTCATAACTGATATTCCATACATGTGAAAACATTAGAGAAATTCTATAAAAAATTATAAATATGAATAATTAGCAATGTGTGTTTTGACATAAGCTCATATTTAATAATGTTAGATTTATGAAAAGAAAAGCTTAACAATAATATCACTTTCTTAGAGGTGTAAAGATGATGTTAGAATGTCATTTCAAATGTGACTTGTGTTGATAGATAAAAGCTTAGTAGTTGTGGCAGTAAAAGGGAATCGATGGTTAAAAGTGCTGGTAACACACAAGAAAACAGTGGCTGATAAAGTATGCAGAAAAAAATAATTACCTTATCTGTACCAAACATTGTCCTAGGTGATTTATATATAAATCATATATATATATTATAATAATGTCACTATAACTTTAAACCCTAATTATTTTTCTTACCATTCTGCAAATGAGGACTCTGAATATCATAGTTTCAATAACTTACTTAAGATAACCTACATAATAAGTACCGTGCAGGATCTGGTATTGTGCTCTAAGTTTTAATAATTCCATATTACATTGATACTGATTTTAAATTATAAATATTATGCATGCATATTATAGAATACTTAGAGATTAGTAAATAAATTTAACTCGCTTATGATCTTTCCACCAAAGTAATAAAATTATCAAATAGTAGGGCATATGTCTCTAGCTTTCCCATGTTGATATATATTTATTTTGATATCATTAAGAAATTAAAGATATAGAAGACATAAGTATAGATATATACATGTAGATATAGATGGCATAAATTTTTGTTTTTTAGTAACCTGAGGATGAGTATGAATATTAAAGTAAATAAAAATTTATCAAGATTGAGATCAGCTTTTCTCAAAATCATGTTTACCTGAAATTCCTTCCTTTTTACTCCTTTTTCCATTCCTTAAGATGACAATGATCACTCACTTCTCTGATCTTTTCTCTGATCTTTTGTCGTAGATAAACATAATATAATTAAAATTTTAAAACTTATAGGGGCGCCTGGGTGGCACAGTGGTTGAGCGTCTGCCTTCGGCTCAGGGTGTGATCCCGGCGTTGTGGGATCGAGCCCCACATCAGGCTCCTCCGCTATGAGCCTGCTTCTTCCTCTCCCACTCCCCCTGCTTGTGTTCCCTCTCTTGCTGGCTGTCTCTATCTCTGTCAAATAAATAAATAAAATCTTTAAAAAAAAAAAAACTTATAAATGACTTAAAGTTTCTCACTAATAATATTTTTCAAATTTTAGATTGTATTATTAATTAGTGATGTTATTATTACTAATTTAGTAAAATGTAATACACATATTAAATATTATATACATGTATAATATAGAATACATATCACGTATATATACATTTATACTATATAATACACATAATGTATTATTTATCATAGTGTAATAATCTTTATTATAATTAAATCATTAGTGACTTGAAGTGTCTCAGTTTTTTTTGTTTAAATTTTTATTTTGTACACAACTGTGTTATTTTAGAAAAGAAATAGGTTAAAAGGAAGATTCTTATTAATAATGAGTCTATTTAAATTTATTCAATCACTTATTGTCCACTAAAGTATTAGAAAAATAATAGTGGATGAGATGCTTTCTTTCTTAGTCTAAGTTACCCAGAAAACCGATTCTGAGGCAAAAGTTTTTGGGCAACTTTACTTTTTTAAAAAGTGTAATGCCAGGGAAGCCAGAATGAAAGAAAAGGAAATGAGGCAGGAAGGAGGAAGGAGGAAATGACAGCCGGACAACCTGGCCACTATTTAGTATCAGCTGATCCTGGCTATTTGATTTTACTGTCTTTGAGAGACTGCATCTTAGGACAAATTGTCCTGGGAGAAAGATTTTCTACCAATTTACATCTCCACTTTGTGAAAGGTCTCCTTATAGTGAATTAACTTTTTTGCATGTCTAAGTTATGCATGTGTAAGCAACAGGTGAAGCCTGTAGTAGCCCCTGCCATAGCAAACAAAAACAAAAGCAAAACCAAAATACGGTCAAGATGTGAGGTGGAAGTTTCGGTGTGTATATGAGGTAGTGTGATAATGTATACATCTTACATTGCTTGTGTTCTCCATTTTATGTTGCATTGTGGGACCACCAAATATCTGAAAACAAGAGAGCCTCTCTTTTTTCTTATGAAGATATTTACAAATCTGACTAGTAACACTGGATCCTTCAAATTCTTCAAATGATTTAGGTCAGGGTGTTAATAAACAATTAACAGTTTATTCACTGGCCTGGTAGAGTGCCCTGAACTTTTAGAACCAATGGCGATAAGGCTTCAATTGACTTGTCCTTATTAAATTGTGAATGATTCAATTTTCCCATTGCCATTATCATTATGTGATGAACCAAAAAGAAATGCCTTAATAAATACCCTGAGATCCAGTCATATTTCCCCTATTCCCCATTGTGCATCTCTTCGTGGATGATACCCCACCAGGTTATTATCTTCTTTCTTTGCTTATTGTACCATTGGGGGGGGGGGAAGAGACAAAGAGACCAGGTGATAATTTAGCATCTAAATATTTTTTCCTGAGAGAAGAGTTATCTCATAGGAGCCAAGATCTCCCTAGAAGAATACCGTCCTTGGTCTCCACATGACATAGATTTTTTTCCAGGTCTTAGCTTGAGGTAATTTGTGTCCATGTGGTATCTGAGAAATGAAGGAAGTATTGGTCTGGGAGTGATAACTTGAGTTAGAGAAAAGAAGGCCAGCAAAAAAGGGTACATTATCAAATCATCAACCATAGGATACTGAAACTTAATTCTCAGGAATTAAGGAAATAGTTGGAATATGCCACATAAGGGACAAGTAATTGGGATATTAATATACCAAGTCCTTCTGCTAATGATTAAGGACTGCATCTGGTTAGGAGGTGGTAATTTCCAGGAAGTAAGAGTCTGCCTTGCACATAACTTTGGAGAAAGACTTTAGGTAACAAGATGTAGATACTGACAGAAGTACTGGTAGAGAACACAGGAGTCATAAGGCTCAAGGAAAATATCCTCAGGCTCTCATCAGCATCTGCTTAAGCATATACTATACCCTTGGGAACAACGCTGTGCCCCACAGGATGCTGTCTCCAAGCTGGCACCTTAATTGAGTTTTTAACAGACCATTCTCCCCTGTTATTTTGTTGGCTGTGTAAGGTCTACCTAAGAAAATTGGATTCCATTGTCATGTGCATGTTGTCATATGAACTTTATTGTAAAATGCATCTTTTGCCTGGCGACAATGTGTGGGATATTTTGGGATTAGATCAAGCATTTCTGATACTGTATCTGCCACAAGTATGGATTATTATTGGGATAAATCACTCCCCAATAGGGGAAAGGAGTCTAATATAATACACCTGCCAGCAACTGGCTGAATGTGTCACCTTGAGGGATGGAGCAATATTAAGAACTCAATGTCAGTCTCTGCTCTTGGCAGATTGTATATTCCACAGTGAATGTAGATAGATCAGTCTTGGTGAAAGAGAGCCCATGTTTCTGGGCCCATCCATATCCTATATTCCAGCCACTAGGGTTATTTATGTTAAGATTTTATTTATTTATTTGAGAGAGAGAGAGCATGAGCAGGGGCGGGGGAGAGAGAATCAGGCTCCCTGCTAAACAGAGAGCTTGACATAGGGCTCGATCCCAGGACCCCCCAGGATCATGACCTGAGCTGAAGGCAGATGCTTAACTCACTGAGCCACCCAGGCACTTGGCCACCAGGGTTATTGTATTCATGAGCCCATTGTGCAAACACTGAGATGACAGAGGACAGAGGTGATATAGAAAAGGAATCATCCGGTAAAGCTGGTTACGGAGAGCCATCTCTGCAGCTGACAGTGTCTGACAAGCAGTACCCTGCCACATAAGGATCCACACACTTTCACACACACTCCTCAGTCTATTCATGTATCGCTGCTCCAGATGTCCTGCCCTGGGATCCACCATTCTTATTCTTTCTGGGGACTGATTTACAGCTCATGTGCATTTGCCACTGCCCAAGAATCCATTGAACTCATCTTTCTTTACAACCTGAATGACCAAATATACTGCTCAAAACTCTGCTACTAGGAGAGTTTTTCATAACTGTTATTTAGGACTGCTGTTAATTGAAGCTGTAATGTGGAAACAATCCATTTTTAGCTAGTGCCACATAAAGAACTGAGCACTTTGTGAAGCATGTTCAACTTCTTTCCTTCTCATCCAGTTGGTTATAGTGAATCTTTCATTAGGTCATACATGTTATTTGAAAAGAGGCATGTGCATAACAGAGGGAAGTGACATGATGGCCTGGGATACCAGGGAATGCCATTTTTTACTGCTTCATTAATCTTCTCAAGCCTGAACCAAATTGTATAATTTCCATTTCTCTATGGATCACACACCTCTTTGACACCATTTATCTAGTTATATTTAACTCATGTCTTACCCACAAAATCGCACTATGACTAATGAGTCATTCAGGTTCTATTAGAGTCCAGAAACATGAAAATCTTTTAATATAATCAAAATACAGTAAAAACTCATTTTCTTGTATTTTTAAAATAAATTACAAAAATATATTAAAGAAGGAGAAAATTTGGGAGATAAATACACAAACTCCTAAAATAATACAAATAACTACCAGTCCTACCTAAGAATAAACTTTATTAATCTCCCTTGTAATGACTTTTTACTTCCTTCTACAATTTTCAATTAACATCTAATTTAAATGCATTGAGAATCCTTTAAGATTTTTCCAGTTCACAATTTTCTTAAATATTATATTTTAATATGTAGTAAATTATAATGTTTGATTTTAGATCAACATTAAAATTAATTAACGTTTTTAGACTTTTCTTAATTAGTTTGCTCTTTCATTTGTGCCATTATTTTCAAATATCCCACATAAAAATTTTCATGCTAATTTCTGGAAACTGTTCTTATTTTCAAATACAATAAAATAAGAACATATTTTTTAAAAACTTCAATTTTTAGATTCAAAATACTATTATTTGTAAGTTATTATGCTTGCTGCCGGGGCACGGGGTGGCTCAGTCAGTTAAGTGTCTGCCTTAGGTTCAGGTCATGATCCCAGGGTCCTGGGATAGAGCTCAGCTTCCAGCTCCCTGCTCACCAGGGAGCCTGCTTCTCCCTCTCCTTCTCCTTAAGGACTCCCTCTGTTGCTCCCCCTGCTTGTACTCTCTTGCTTTCTCTCTGTCAAATAAATAAATAAAATATTTTCAAAAAATTATGCTTGCTTCATATTTTTAATAATAAATTTAAAAAAGAACAAATTTAGCAGTTAAAGCTGACGTTCCACTAATTTATTATTTTGAAAAATTGAAGCATGATAGTATTTCATTTTTAACTAATTTAATAAAACACTACTTATTCATTAATCTATTAAGATTGAATAAAATTAAAACTCTTACCTTTTTATATCTATCTGAATGAATGAGAAATGTTATTCATACAATGTATTTCACTTACTACTCAATTGGAAGTTACATTGACATAATTATAGGATGAATTCCATATATTTCAGAATATACTATTTTCCGGATCGTCACTATTTCCAAAAATCTCAATACGTTTCCTTGCATGTGCTTAACAGCCACTGAAGTAGAATTAAAACTATTTATCCTCACAAATAGATCTTGATTTATTTTTAGATTTTCAATCATACAAAACATTCCATGAATTTTTTATTGCATATTTAGACAGTCATTTGCTTTCTCCTCGAGAGAGTTATAAAAATTATTAAATTGTGAAATTTACCTCTTTAAGTTTTAATAATTTAATTTTGCTGTACTAACTGTTCAGTTTTGTTTTCTTGATGTCAAATGGTGCTAAATTATTGACCTTTTATCCATTGAAAAGGGATCTTTCTTCCCTCTAATTTAATCTAGTGACTACTTACACTGAGTTTATATAACAGTGATCAGATTAGATTGAAACTGAAGCAGTTATTCAGTCTAATTCCCTGGAGGCCAATTTAATATTGGTGTTTCTGTACCTGTTTTACAAGACTCTCCATACTAATTCAAGATTTAAAATGAATTACAACGTATTTGATTCAGCTGCCTTTCTTTTGGATTTACCTTAAAGGCTTATCATTAAGGCTTAAAGCTCATTTAAGCAGACATTTAAACAAATAAAAACATAAAGTCATCTTAAATAGCGCAACTTTAACAAATATCAGCATTGCAAAATTTAAATAATTAGGTGTTTAAAGGAAATAAAACCTCAGACCTCGCTTAAATCATTATAGCTAGCAATCATTTGTGAAATCACTTTCTTTTCTAATATGTTCAAATAATCGCTTTTTTTTTCTTTCACATCGCTAAAATACGCATAGCTTCTCTTATTTGTTCTTTTCAGAGAAAACACTCTTGGTTCTCCTCTGTCACTTGCAGTTTGCTTTTGGGACTACGATGATAAAATAATGGTGGAGTCTTCTTTCGCTTATGAGAAAGAATGTGAAGATTTGAAGATTACATAGCACTCTTACAGAAAATTCACATGAAGGGAAATGAAACAATGTCAAAGGCTGAATCACAAATGAGATCTTTTCATATAAACACCTAGAAGCCTCTGGTATCTTTTCATTATCTTACTTAGAAAAATCTTTTAAAAATGTAAGTTTAGAAAATTTATCCTCCCCTCTCCCCCATTTTCATGTGGAATCTTTGGTTTAGTGTTTGGTATGGTGTCAACAACTTTCAATTTGTCAGGCTTTATGCATAATTAGACCTTAAATTAGAAAGCAAGTGAAGAAAGAGCCAAGATTTATAGTATGTGTGTTTAATATATGTCTGGCAGTGTTCTAAATATTTATATTTATTAAATCTTATTGACCCCAACAGGTGGGTAGATATGATAAGTTGCCCATTGTAAATGAGGAAACTAAGGCACAGAGCAGTTTAATTCAATCGAGGTTACACATCAGTTTGATTGAAGATTTGGAATAAAATCGAGGAAGTTTTTCTCCAGACTCTTCAAGTCTTGATCATAAAACCCCTCACAGTGGATGAAGTGTCTGTCACTAACCAGTTTTGTGGCCTTTGAAAAGTTGCAAAATTTTTCTGTGACTTTCTTTCATGTAAACTGGGAATACTAATGTTTTACTCATCTATTTGCTCATGCCTGTAGATTTTTGAAAATGTGTCCGTCAAATAGAGAAAAATCCAAACAACCCATTTCCTACTCTGGCCATGTGTCCTGGCAAGGAGACTTGTATAAATAGAAAAAAGATTGATATTTTCTGCTAACTGTTAGCTGTCCCATCATTCCTATGGTCTGTCATCACTTTGTAAGTTATCTTATGAAAATTAACAGGAAATCCTTTTCTTATATATTTCCACATTTAGTAGACATTTGTCTGGCTTCAGATCAGGAATGCTGGATTCTTGTAGGACAAAGAAACTGTAGCTAAGTATTTTACTTTCTGATTCAGCTTTCCCACCTACAACAACATCCATTTTTAAAAATACATGTTTTTTGATTACCTTTATATAATTCAACATGTATTATTCAAAATTTATAAATTAAACCAGCTTTATATAAGTCATACATAAAATTATGATAGAGTTTGGATCTTTTTTTTTTATGAGGACAAGAGTAAAAATAATGTTTTGCTCTCCTCTACTAAAAAAAAAAAGTAACTCAATTTTTTAGATTTTTTTTAAATGAAGAAGGAAGCCTTGAGAATGTGTTTACGTGACAAGATGATCATAAGATGCAAAATGAACTGTGTTCCAATGTTGGCCTCTCAAGGGATCTTTGACACTATGTCACCATTTATTCTTTGTTTTGTTTCTTCTTATTTTTTTCAGAAAATGAATTATAGATGAGGATAAACAGCACAGGGATGTAAAAAACCAGCAGGCATAACTTTGATGACAACTTTTGTGGCATATGTTGCTACCTTCCAATGTTTTTCTAAGCAGATTTCAGATGGAAGGGAAAATAACACATCAAGTTAAAAAAAAAAAAAAAAGAGATGAAAAAGAAAAAATAAAAAGAAATTCACATCATTATCTCAAGTCAAAACATCTGGGTATGTCCTCTGGTACCCTGCTTATATCCAATTCTTAAGATTTTTTTTTTAATTAAATATTCTTTTCCTCTGCTATCCAAATAAAATCTAGGAGAGGAAATGACACCGTGTCAGGGACCAGACATCATCTTTATTCTGAAATTCAAGTATAAACCAATCAGTGTTCGGACAACCTATAGTGGAGACTACAAAGGTGCTGAAGGGGAGTCCTGTTTTCTCCATGATAAGAATAAATAATCATTTATGTATTTCCTGAAGTATAATCTAATACAAAGATAAAAATAATAGAAGTAGAAGTTAATAATAGACTAAAACATCTACAATATGCAATCAGGGTATGAAGTTAGTTAATAGGCCTTAAAGTTGCTTCGCATCTCAAATTGAAGGAGTTCAGGATGTAAAGCATTATAAAAGAAGTGTGAACAAAATGAAATGACTAAGTTGTGTGTGTGTGGCTAATGGGGAGGGAGTGATTAAAGTTAATTCGAAGTCATAAAGAAGTTTCCTTGGAGTGAAAAGCATTGTGCTGGACCTTTACATTTATGTAGAATTTTTAACTATTGACATGATAGCTGTCAAAACATGTGTATTCAATGCACAGGTCATAGATCATTTGTTTTCCTCTCTAGTCATGTTTTATTTGTCTCTCAACAGCAACCTTCCTCTGGATATCCTGATGATTAGGGTCTTAGAGTTCTTTACGAAATATAAATATTAAGGAAAGTTTATGGACAAAGTTATATCCAAACTACTTTCCCCATGAAGTAAACAAGAGACTGATAATATCTAATTGAGGGGAAATTGACATTAGCCTTTAGCCATTAGCCATCTTATTTGGCATCTTTATGCAATATAAGAATTCTTTTTTTTTTTTTTTAAAGANTTTTATTTATTTATTTGACAGAGATAGAGACAGCCAGCGAGAGAGGGAACACAAGCAGGGGGAGTGGGAGAGGAAGAAGCAGGCTCATAGCAGAGGAGCCTGATGTGGGGCTCGATCCCATAACGCCAGGATCACGCCCTGAGCTGAAGGCAAACGCTTAACCGCTGTGCCACCCAGGCGCCCCAGCAATATAAGAATTCTTGCACACAGAGCCAATTATACAGAGTGATGATAGTCATTCAGCTTTTTCGTTAATTGTCCTGGCCTTTTCATGTGTACGTTTAATATGCTTTCATTAATGTAAGGCATGGGACTTTTATCAAATCCAGTGTTATCATCTAAGTCATCATGTTACACATAAGATCCTCAGATCTTTTTCAAGAGGAAACTTCTTTACAAAGCCACCACAAATGTCATTGATAAAGGGAGTATCAGCATATTTGAAATGTACTATAAATGGCTTCTTTCTATGGGCAGAGGATATAAGTGGGAGATGCTTCCATTGATATTAATTCCCTGTTCATTAGTAATTATAGAGTTCACATGGTGGCACAGGCAAAAATATGCCACTTATCATCAATTAACCATGGGGGAAGTTATTACTGAAACCAGGTAGCAGAGAAAAAGTTACATAATCAGAATCACCTGATTAGTAGAGATTTTGTCAGTTGCTAGTAGATCACATGTTCTCCAAAAAAATGCATATGCCTATTAAGATTGTACTTGCTTTACTTAACCAAAAAAACTCTTCTATGCATAGTGAAGAGAGACTTCTGAATTGAATCATCAGATGGAACTTTATTGTATCTAGTCAAATTCTCATAGATTGATCGCTCTGAATAGAGTCCTCTTAATGAAGGGAAAGCCACACACCTGGTTAAAGAATTCTACAAAGACATTTTAATTATACATAGTACGTCTACTTCCCAGTCATCCCCTAAGAGATTTATTTGGATTTACTGGAACAACTTGCACTGGAAAAAAGAAGTATATATATTCTTCTCTGGAGTAATTCAAAACTAAGCCTCAACAAATTCTATTCTCCTGGGTCTAGAATATAATAGTGTTTCATTGAGGGCTTATGAGGGTCAGATGATAAATAGAATTTACTTGGTTTATGAACTCACACCATGGTTATTTCCCCAGTTCCTGAGTGTGTGGTTAGAATATAAATACTCAGACACTTGTAAAATCCCCACAGTACTTCCCTGTAGAGTGAGGGCTATTGGTTGGTAAGCTAATTGGAGGCCTTTGGAGCTCCCTGTCCTTACCAGAATAGTAAATCAAAAGCAATAATGAATCCCTGGAGGCTTTACAAAATGTAGGATCATTATCAAAGACATCAAAGAGAGAGTAGAAATGGCCTCAGTCACACTCTTATTTATCTTACCTTTTGACCTGTGCTGAAGAAAAATGAGTCTTAGAAAATAAAAAGTTTATTGCAAACTTAATTAGGTAATAACTGTCTATATTTAATTTTTATTATTTTTATTGCAACAAATTAACATGGCCCCTGACACCTGATATGCAGATATTGACCTGTTAAATGTCATGTTTTCTTCTGTATCCCAATAATCAAAAGAACAGAAGAAAAGAAGCATTATGCTTTCCTCCAACAGGAACAACAGTAAATCTTCATTGATCACTTAACGCTATACAACAATGTTCTTTTTGGTCATAATTTAGTATGCAGAGATTTTAACTATCTTATTGTATCTTACCTGCCAATAGTACCTATTGAATGGGAAGTAGAAGTTGATGGATGCCAGAATATGGGACTGACGTTCTACCACAGCAGAGGCATCTGATAGTTTCTGGCATCTATAGATCTAGACAAGTTAGGATACATCCTCCAGAAGAAAGGACAAGTTGTTTCAAATTACTTTCTCAAGCACTCAGAGGAATAATGGTTGGTGGACCATTTAATTACTGCTCTGACATATTTAGTAAACAGTCCATCAGAATTCCAGTTTTGAGTTGGACCAAACAACAAAAGGCTCTCCAGCTGGCTCAGACTTGATCTACTCAAGGGCTGTTTCCACCTAGCCCTTATTAGCCTCTCAATGTGACGGTACTTTAAATGACAGACTGATCAGGATGATTCATGAAGCCTGTCATTGCCTTGGATAGACAAGGCAGAGCAAAGGTTGCTTAGGTTTTGAAGCAAATCCAGGCTCTCTTTGAGGTGACTTGAGATAAGTCTTAGCTTGTTATTATACCATGGTAGATACTGAACTACAAGTCTTGAACTTATAAACATGGTGTTTGTTCCAACAACCATAAAGCCAATCTTACCCAGAAGGACCTTCTTACAATTGGATGTGGTATATTCAAGACTCAGCTTGAGCAGGTTTTAATTTCCCTGTGTCTTTACTCCTGTCACCTCTCTGAACCCACATTTTTAGTCTTATTAGGATTTCCCTATGGCAGTTAAGTGAGGAAAAAGATTTTGAGCTAAAAAAAGAATGCTACAGTTGTACAGGATAGCTGGGAACAGAGTGGGAAAAGAAAATCTTGGAAGTAAGAAAAACTTCAAGATCTATATGTTGTTTTCCATTTGGTCTAGAATTATAGATTGCCGGAAACACAAATATGTGGGCAATAGCTAATGATTTGTCTAGATGATGAGAAATTTGGAAAGAACAAGATTGGAGGATTGATTACAAGGCAGTTTGTGGAAGTGGAATGTGGGTAGACCTAACTAAATAGGCCTAGAAAGTGAGAATATTTATGACTGACATAAAGCTGGCAATCAGATTCTTTCCACACCCATTCCAGCTCTTGCTCAATGAGAATATAGAATGTGGCCATAGTATTAAGGACAGAGGTTATGCATGGCCTCAACAGCATGGACTACCTCACAATTTGGCCTATCTAATACTGCCATTGCTAAGTCCTTAATCTGAAAATCACAAAAACTGCCAGTATGTTAACATATCCTGTGGGAGCCAGCCACCACCTAGTAGCATGACAATTATATATATATATATATATATATANCCCCTCCCCCAACCGAGCACGCGTGCGTGTGTGCGCGTGCACGCTCTCTTTCTCTCCCTCTCTCTAAAAAAAAAAAAAGATAATAATAATAATTATTATGCCTTTTCTGTCCACCAAGCTGTCATAAACAAACTTTCAAATGACTTACTAAATACTTTATTCACCATCAGGTTTTCACATACATTTATTCTAAGCAAGGAATTCATATTACCACAAAATGAATAAGGCAACTAGCCTTGTACAGGATTCACTGATAGACCAAAAATTGCTGCTCTTAGAGAACGGGAGAATGTACTACTGAAAAGTCAACTAGTCTCAAATAGGTGGGAAAAAAACCCCTAAAAACCTGGTACCATTGAAGGCTTGTGTTATTGGGTGTTATTCTCTATGTCCAGAGTTTATGTGTTATGATACTAAGGGATGCACTTAATACTGGTCCCACTCAAATATATAATTTTTATAATTACATAATTATATATGTGCAATTATATAATTTTAAGGATTGATTTATTTACTGAAGTGTAGTTGATATACAATATTATACTAGTTCAAGTGTGCAGTATAGTGATTCAACAGCTATATACATAGCAAAATGATCACCAGGATAAATCTAGCTATCACCTGTCACCATACAAAGTTGCTACATATGATTAACCATATTCCCTTTGCCACACATTGTTGCCTCCTGTCATGTTTATTTATAATTGGAAGTTTGTACCTTTTAACCCCCTTGCACTCTTTTGCCCCAGCCCCTTCCCCAGTAACCACCAGATTTTTCTTTGTATCTGTGATTCTGTTTTGTTTTGTTTGTTCTTTTAGTTTTTTAGATTCTACATATAACTGAAATCATACAGTACTTGTCTTTCTTTGCCTGAATTATTTTTCACTTAGCATAATACCCTCTGTGTCCATCCATGAAATAATAAATAATTAAATAGAAAAATTTACTTCCTATCTTCTCAACTTTGGTATCATATTTTAGTAATTTGGTACCCAAAATGTCATGCTTCCATAGGGACTTAAGAATGAAGTTTTTAAACCGAAAACTAAAACTTCCACCATGCAATTTTGTAAACCTCATGCCACCTGAACAATATCTAAAAAGATGGCATTATTCTGTTGCTTTGGTGTTCGCTTTTTTAAGTCAAGGTTTAATATGTTGCAACAAAACAGGAGAGGCAGTAGTATTTCTCAAACTCAGTGAATCATCCTAAGTACTTCTTAGGCCTGCCATGTACTTTGGTAAACCAGAAATATCTAAACTGGCACAATAACCCGAACACCTGAACTACCTAAAATGAAAATTTCAGTAACTGCCCCTCCATCTTCAAATAAAGAGCATTGACAAGGTGAAGAGCTCAGAATGAGTAAAAGGAACTTGGAATGGGTAATGAAAAATTAATATTATATATGCCTACCAAGTCTTCTGTAGTTATCGTATTTTTCCTCTTCTCAGTTATTTATACATATATATGTATATGATATATATACATATATATGTATATAACATATATATAATATATGTGAATATATGTGTAGGCCATTGAGATTAATAGAATACGTCAGAAGTGGTAATATGTGATTTCTGAGACAATGTTATAAAAAGCCATCAAGCATCTTCATACACATAATAACACACATATTCTGAATCCTAGACCTTTACGATATGAGAAAGCCCAGATCACAGGGACAGGCCACTTTACAGGTTTTAGTCTACAACAGAGGTCCAAAAATGCCTGCCATGTGAGTAGGCTATCCTGGATATTCAGCCCACTTGAATACTCAGATGACTACAGCCCTAACCAGTATCTGATGACCACTTCATAAGAACTCAAAAAAGAACTGTGAGGGGGCACCTGGGTGGCTCAGTCCGTTAAGCGTCTGCCTTCAGCTCGGGTCATGATCCCAGGGTCCCGGGATCCAGCCTGCTGTCGGGCTCCCTGCTCAGCGGGGACACTGCTTCTCCCTCTCCTCCCTGCTCCTGCTCTCTCTCTCTCTCACTATCCCATGTCTCTCTCTCTCCAATAAATAAATAAAATCTTTTAAAAAAAGAACTATAAGAAAAATAAAATGATGTGTGAAGCTGCTAAGCTTTGAGATAATTTATTTCTCTACCATAGCAATTGGAAAAAGATCTTTACCAGTGCTTAGTGACCAAAAAAATGGAGGAGGGGGCCTTGGCGTATAGAGATGGCCCATTTTCCAGTACCCACTCCAATACCCTCTCAGCATATGGAGTCTGGGCTCCAATTGCGTTTGCTGTATTACCTTGTAGCTAGGAAACCAGTTGTGATTCACTCATGATGGGTTTATTTAGGATTTAAGTAATATAATCAGAACAGTGTGACTCTAGTGATTACAGTGATGATTTCCTCATTTTTCAGAAGACTTTTTAATTTGGTAGTTTTGAGTTTGTCACAGAAAGGGATTCATCTGGAGTTTGTAGCATCATTAGCTTTCTGAGTTTGCAGGTTCCTGACAATGGATCTTATTATAGTCCATTTCTGCAATCTTAGAAACTAAGCCCAGAGTCTCTTCATCTCTCCCAGTGATTTGGTGAGCTACCTCCACCATTTAATAAATCCCTTTCTACTTAAACTAGCTACTTAGATTCTGTTGTCTACAAGTACGTATCATGACTTTTTCTTTGGCTTGTTAGGATGGTTAAAAAAATAAAATAAAAATAACATGTAAATAATCTAGAATACATAATCTTAAGAAATATTAATTTTCTTTTCCATTGCTTTGCCCTCTTAAATATATTAGTGACTTCCATTAATATTTTAGTTTACTTCTGAGCAGACATTCATATTTTTAACATTTCCTCTATCGAAAACTAGAATTTATATTATGCATTTTATAAGACAGAAAGAAGAGTCATGACACACTAGTTTTATAAAAGTTCTACTCTTTACAAAGTATAATTTATGAGAGTAGGACTTATGAATAAATATGCCTATTTCCTGCACTTCTAATAACGTTCTAATAATGCTGGTAACTACAAGATTAGAATCAAAAGAAGTTGCCTTTTCTGTTTAATAAGAATGTCATAACCTCTTTTCATCTTTTATTACTAAGGTTTATCTTTCATAATCATGTTCAATCCTATGGGTACAGGATAAAAAGATTTGAAGTAGCTAGCACAGAGAAAAGTTCATTATGAAAGGGAACTGATTGTCAATATTGGAAAAAATAATCTAACAATAGATTATCATCTTGCATTTTAATTTAACTTGGCTAAGTAGACAAACAGGTCTAAGAATCTGCAAATACCTTTAATATTTGAGGAGGAAAAAGAATTTGAAGCTAAAATCACATTGGATTTTGAAGCTGTACACATCCTTTGTCTGTTAAAAATTTAATGATAGAAATCTCTCTTTTATAACGGAAGTTTACTTCTAACTACCCAAAAGAAAGACAAGTGTTCCTCAATCTCCTGTGAGAATCAAATCCATCTTTCAATATTCTAAATTTTCCTTTGTTTTTTGGGAAGGAAGTATCATGAAAGATACTGTAGTATTCTTTTTAACCATTTGTTATATATACTAAAAATATAAATATATTTAAAACTATTAAGATATTCACATTGCCATTTTCTCCACAGTCTGAAACAATTTTAGTCTCGAATTTGTGGTAAGACTGTTGATCGTGCTTTGATTAATTGTTCACTAGGTCTTATTTTGTAATTATATTTTCATTTTCATTTTTTCTTTTAGAGAGAGAGAGAGTGCATGAGTGGAGCAGAGGGAGAGGGAGAGAGAAAAAATCTCAAGCAGGCTTCACATCCAGAGCAGAGCCCTACATGCAGCTCGATCTCACAACCCTAAGGTCATGACCGGAGCTGAAACCAAAAGTACCCTGTTTTCATTTTTAGAGAGTATTTTTGCTGTATTAATGAGGAGATATTTTGAACTTAATCATATTTATTATTTAATAAGTCTGCTTATCCCTAAAGAGAAGTGATATCTCCAAGCTTTATTTTTATTTACGATATGTATGTACAGTCACATAGGTAGGCCCTTTTATGCAAAAACCTAAACACATCAACATTGCAGGACTAAGTGCAAAAAGACAGTAGCTGATGTTAAAAGTAAGTCACCACTAGAAGAAGAGACTGTGCATGAAAATTAGTATTGTTATCTAAGTAGTTTATGTGAATTACCCAAAATCAGTGATAGAAGTAGAAAATGTTATTTATTTTTACTCCTGAAATACCAATGCCATTCATTTTGTTCAGATTTACTTTGCTGAGAGAAGGTTGGCTTTTTGAAAAGGAACACCTAGTAATAGCCTGATAAATTTTTCCAGATATGAATTTTGCCATCACTGAAAACATACCTACTCCTGAAACATTCCTAGCCCTGATAATGTGCAATAAATTCATAAGATGCTGTCAAGTGGATGATAAACATGGCAGATGAAAAGAAGCCCATGTAGGGGAGAAGGGAATGCATACATGTAGTGAGCCAGTAAGGGCAGATTATACTTAGTACATTTCATTAGATAAGTTGCTTGTGTTATTGTATTTTAAAATATTTTACTGAATATTTTTACTAATTTAATATGCATTGACAGTGATTTAGATGTAATTTTTCTTTGATGATACATGCAAATAAGACTTACATGTATATAAAATTGTCATATTCGTGAATTCTTTTGTAATAAGCTGGCCTATTTATCTTTGTTTTGTTTTAGATTTTATTTATTTATTTGACAGAGAGAGAGAGAGAAGGAGCACAAGCAGGGGGAGCTGTAGGCAGAGGGAGCAGGAGAAGCAGGTTCCCCGCTGAGCAGAGAGCCTGAGGCGGGGCTGGATCCCAGGACCTTGGGAACATGACCTGAGCCAAAGACATATGCTTAACCCACTGAGCCACTCAGGCACCCCATTATTCTCTGCTATTATTGAGCAAGAAATATATATAACAGGAAAACCCTAGAGGCAGTTCCATTAAAATGGGGACTAAAATAACAATGCACACTATAATAGTTTTAAAATACGTCAGCAAAGGGGTGCCTGGGTGGCACAGTCATTAAATTCTGCCTTCGGCTCAGGGCGTGATCCCGGCATTATGGGATCGACTCCCACATCAGGCTCCTCTGCTATGAGCCTACTTCTTCCTCTCCCACTCCCCCTGCTTGTGTTCACTCTCTCGCTGGCTGTCTCTTTCTGTAAAATAAATAAAAAAATAAAATCTTAAAAAAAATGTCAGCAAAGTATTTGACACTCATTCCATTAAAAACTAGAGTCTAATATCCCTCCCCCACTCCTTGAATATGGGCCAGCTTTAGTCACTCTTCTTGATGAACATAATGGGACAGAGTGACATTGCTTGACTTCTGAGAGAAAACACGGTAAAAAGCCATGTCTTTTACCTGTCTCTTTCTTCTGTCTATTGTGATCATTTTATTTGGAATCCATTTATCATAGTGTAAGGAAGCCAAATAGCCACATGGAACGGCCCCTTGTAGGTGTTCTGCCCCAATCCCAGCTGATGTTCAAGCTTACAGTCAGCATCAACCTCCAGAGATGTGAGTAAGCCTTTGAATTATTCCAGTCTCCAGACTTCAAACTGTCTCAGCTGTTACCAGGTGAATCAGTGTTGACCCTGCCGAGACCTGCCCAAATTCTTGATTTGTGATGTTTTTTGAGCCACTAGGTTTTGGTTATGCAGCAATACATAACTGAAACGTGAGGTATCACTAGTATTATTCAGTGTTGTTAGGTTAGGTTTTCATCAATTCATTTATGCATTAGTTTATCCATTCAGCAAATGTTTACTACATGCCTACCATATGCTACATGTAGTTTTAGGCACTGCAGGGGATACATGAGTGAACACACACACACACACACAAAATTCCTGCCCCCATTGAAGTTATATGTTAGAGGCAGAGGCAGAAAAGTTATACCGTCCAGCAATGATAAGTGTTATAAGGAAAAAATAAAGGTAAGTAGAGAGAAAGTGACAGGGTGATGTTATTTTAAATCGGGTGTTGAAAAGAGTCATCTCTGTTGGCTGTGACATTTCAGAAAAGGCAAAGGAAAAAGCAGAAAGCAAGTCACTTTAATATTTGGAGTAAAACATTACAGGCAAAGGGAAGAGAGAATACTTAAGAAAAAAGAAGGATATCGACATAGCTGCAGCAGAGTGAGACAGAGGAAGAGTATATAGAGAAAAGGTCACAGCCAGATAATGTAGGGATTTGTCGGCTATCATGGTGGGTGGTCTGTAGCCAAATTCACACAGAAATGTGGACTTACTCTAATGTATTGGGAAGTCTTTACAAGGTTTTGAGAAAGCAAGCAACATAAAACTATAGGACATTAATAAATATTAAATTTATTACATGACTTTGAGAAAGCAACTGACATAAAAGTTAAAACTTTGGTCTTTGTGGGAAAAATACACTTTAGGGGTGCAAGAATTGCAGTGAAGACCTGCAAATAGACCACTGTGACACCCCAGGAAGGGCAGAGTAGTTGGTCGGGGGGATGGTACCTAATATGCAAAAGAGAGAGAGTTTAATGGAGAATGGATTTTTTTTTAAAGATTTTATTTATTTATTTGACAGAGATAGAGACAGCCAGTGAGAGAGAACACAAGCAGGGGGAGTGGGAGAGGAAGAAGCAGGCTCATAGCAGAGGAGCCTGATGTGGGGCTCGATCCCATTACGCCGGGATCACGCCCTGAGCCGAAGGCAGACGCTTAACCGCTGTGCCACCCAGGTGCCCCAAGAACGGATTTTGAAGACAGAGAACATGATTGCCAGTGGTTGGATGAACTGGTACAACAACCAATAAAAATATAGAGTGAAATCAATACTAGAACAAAGACACAAGTGCACTTATTTACAGATAATATGATTGCTCATATAAAAGAAATTCTGAAAATAAAGAACCAAGAACCACAGAAACTGACTGAGATATAGAGTATTATTTTCCAATTTCGTATATGTAGGAATTGAGGCTTAGAAAATTGAATTAATTTGGTGTAACTTCACACAAATGGTAGTTGAGTTGGGACCTAATACAAAAGTTTAGAATGTAGAAGATAGAATTTTTTCCTACTTTACCTCAATTCCAAAACTACAAAGAATATTTCAGTTACCACCTCTTCCCAGTCACTTAATTATAAACAAAATGTACAATTTTAAAGAAATAATCAAGCTTACTTGTAATTTAAGTAACAATATTCTAAATATCAATTTCATCAGAGTACTTAAGAATGTTGAAACTGTTTACTGTCCATCTAGTCTGCTATTCTATAGCTTATGGTTTAACCTAAGTAAATTACAGGGATACAGCCTAGGATTTATATATGTAAACACTTAAAAAACATTATGAATCATATCTTCCTAGTTCTTATGTTCCATAGATGAGAGAAATCATATGATAATTGTCTTTCTCTGCTTGACTTATTTCACTTAGCGTAATCTCCTCCAGTGCCATCCATGTTGCAGCAAATGTTGAGAACTAGTTCTTGCTGATAGCTGAGTAATATTCCATTGTATATATAGACCACAACTTCCTAATCCAGTCATCTGTTGAAGATCATCTTGGCTCCTTCCACAATTTAGCTATTGTGGACAATGCTGCTATGAACATCGGGGTGCATATGGCCCTCCTCTTCACTACGTCTGTATCTTTGGGGTAAACACCCAGTATTGCAATGGCTGGGTCATAGAGTAGCTCAATTTTTAACTTTTTAAGGGACCTCCACACTGTTTTCCATAGTGGCTGTACCAACTTATTCCCACCAACAATGTAGGAGGGATCCCCTTTCTCCACATCCTCTCCAACAATTGTTGTTTCTTGCCTTGTCTATCTTTGCCATTCTAACTGGCGTAAGGTGGTATCTCAGTGTGGTTTTGATTTGAATTTCCCTGATGGCTAATGATTTTGAACATTTTTTCATGTGTCTGTTAGCCATTTGTATGTCTTCATTGGAAAAGTGTCTGTTCATATCTTCTGCCCATTTTATGATTTGTTTATTTGTTTCTCGTGTATTGAGTTTGAGAAGTTCTTTGTAGATCTTGGATACCAGTCCTTTATCTGTGGTGTCCTTTGCAAATATATTCTCCCATTCCGTGGGCTGTCTCTTAGTTTTTTTGACTGTTTCCTTGGCTGTGCAGAAGCTCTTTATCCTGATAAAGTCCCATAAGTTCATTTTATCTTTTGTTTCTCTTGCCTATGGAGATGTGTCATGAAAAAAGTTGCTTTGGCTGATGTCCGAGGTTGCTGCCTATGTTCTCCTCTAGGATTTTGATGGATTCCTGTCTCACATTGAGGTCTTTCATCCATTTGGAGTTTATTTTTGTGTATGGTGTGAGAGAGTGGTCAAGTTTCATTCTTTTGCATGTAGCTGTCCAATTTTCCCAGCACCATTTATTGAAGAGACTGTCTTTTTTCCACTCAGATGTTTTTCCTGCTTTATCAAAGATTAGTTTCCAAAAGAGCTGAGGGTCCATTTCTGGGTTCTCTATTCTGTTCCATTGGTCTATGGGTCTGTTTTTGTGCCAGTACCATGCTGTCTTTGTGATCACAGCTTTGTAGTACAGCTCGAAATCCGGCATTGTGATGCCCCCAGCTTTGTTTTTCCTTTTCAACAGTTCCTTGGCAATTCAGGGCCTTTACTGGTTCCATACAAATTTAAGGACTATTTGTTCCAGTTCTTTGAAAAGTGTCCTCGGTATTTTGATCGAGATAGCATTGAAAGTGTAGATTGTTCTGGGTAGCATGGACATTTTAACTATGTTAATTCTTCCGATCCATGAGCATGGAATATTTTTGATCTTTTTGTGTATTCCTCAATGTCTTTCAAGAGTGATTTATAGTTTCTAGAATGTAGATCCCTCACGTCTCTGGTTAAGTTAATTCCAAGGTAACGTATGGTTTTTGGTGCTATTGTAAATGGGATGGATTCCCTAATTTCTCTTTCTTCAGTCTCGTTATTCGTGTATAGAAATGCAACTGAGTTCTGAGCATTGATTTTGTATCCCGCCACATTACTGAATTGCTCTATAACTTCTAATAGTTTGAGAGTGGATTCTTTTGGGTTTTCCATATAGAGTATCATGTCATCTGTGAAGAGAGACATTTTGACTTCTTCTTTGCCGATTTGGATAACTTTGATCCCTTTTTGTTGTCTGATTGCTGTTGCAAGGACTTATAGTACTATATTGAATAATACTGACGAGAATGGGCATCCTTGTCGTGTCCTGATCTTAAGGGAAAGGCTTGCAGCTTTTCCCCATTGAGAATATTTGCTGTAGGCTTTTCATAGATGGTTTTTATGAGATTGAGGAATGTACCCTCTATTCCTACACTCTGAAGGGTTTTAATCAGGAAAGGATGCTGTATTTTCTCAAATGCTTTTTCTGCATCAATTGAGAGGATCATATGGTTCCTGAGACTTTTCTTGTTGATATGATGTATCACGCTGATCGATTTGCGAATGTTGAACCACCCTTGCATTCCAGCGATGAATCCCACTTGGTCATGATGGATCATCCTTTTAATGTACTGTTGGATTCTATTAGCCAGGATCTTGTTGAGGATTTTGGCGTCCGAGTTCATTAGGGAAATCGGTCTGTAATTCTCCTTTGAGATGGTGTTTTGCCTGGTTTGGGATCAAGATAATATTTGGCCTCATAGAATTAGTTTGGTAGCTTTCCTTCTGTTTCTATTTTTTAAAACAGCTTTAGGAGAATAGGTATTATTTCTTCTTTGGATGTTTGGTAGAACTCCCCAGGAAAACCATCCAGGACTGGAGTTTGTTCTTTGGAAGGTTGTTTATCACTGACTCAATCTCTTCATAATTAATTGGCCTGTTTAAAAATCAATTTCTTCCTGTTTCAGTCTTGGTAGTTTAAAGGTTTCCAGGAAGGCCTCCATCTCTTCCAGGTTGCTTAATCTATTGGTATAAAGCTGTTGATAAAAGTCTCTAATAATCCTTCCAATTTCATTGGTGTTGGTTGTGACCTCTCCTTTTTCATCATAATTTTATTAATTTGGGTCCTTTCTCTATTCTTTTGGATAAGTCTTGCCAGTGGTCTGTCAGTTTTATTGATTCTCTCAAAGAACCAGCTTCTAGTCCTGTTGATCTGCTCTACTGTGCTTCTGGTTTCTAATTGATTGATTTCTGCTCTAATTTTGGTCAACTGCTTCCTTGCAAGTGGGTTAGGCCTGTCCCTCTGTTGCTGTTCCAGCTTCTAGAGGTGAGAATATAAAAACTGCATTTTAGATTTTTCTATTCTTTTGAGTGAGGCTTGGATGGGTATGTATTTCCCCCTTAGGACTGCCTTTGCAATATCCCATAGGTTTTGGACTGTTGTGTTTTCATTCTCATTGGTCTCCATAAATTGTTTAAATTGATTTTTGATTTCCTGGTTTATCGAGTCATTCCTGAGCAGGATGGTTTTTAGTCTCCAAATGTTTGAGTTTCTTCCAAATTTTTCCTTGTGGTTGAGTTCCAATTTCAAAGCATTGTGGTCTGAGAATATGCAGAGAATAATTTCAATCTTTTGGTATCAGTTGAGACCTGTTTTCTGACCCAGAACATGGTCTATTCTTGAGAATGTTCCATGGACATTAGAATAGAATGAGTATTCTTTGGTTCTGGGGTGTAGTGTTCTATATATATCTATGAGGTCCAACTTGTCAAGTATGGCATGCAAAGCCCTTGTTTCTTTGTCAATTTTTTGCATGGGTGTTCTGTCTATTTCTGATAGTGGAGTGTTGAGATCCCCTACTATTAGTGTATTTTTATCTATATGTCTCTTTATTGTGGTTAAGAGTTGGCATGTGTATCTTGCTGCTCCCCTGTTGGGGGCATATATATTTATAATTGTCATATCCACTTGCTGGATACGTCCTTTAAGAATAATATGTGCCCTTCTGTGTCTCTAACTATAGTCTTTAGTTTAAAATCCAATCTGTCTGATATGAGAATTGCTACCTCAGCTTTCTCTTGAGTTCCATTGGCGTGAAAGTTGGCATTCCATCCCTTTACTTTCAGTCTGAATGTATCTTTAGGTTCAAAATGAGTCTCTTGTAGACAGCAAATGGATGGGTCATGTCTTTTTATCCAATCTGCAACCCTGTGGCATTTTATGGGAGCATTTAGGCCATTTACATTGAGACTGATTATTGAGAGATATGATTTTAGTGATGCCATGTTGCCAGTACAGTCTTTTTTTCTATTGATTGTGACTTTCTGTTCTGTATCACTCTTGTGGCCCTTTTACCTTTATAGAGCCCCCTTTAATATCTCCTGTAGGGATGGTTTTGTGGTTACAAAATTGGTCAATGCCTGGCAATTTTGGAAGGTCTTTATTTCTCCATCAATTCTGAATGACAACCTTGCTGGATAAAGGATCCTTGGCTGCATGTTTTTCTCTGAAAGAGCTTTAAAAATGCCCCCCCGCCCCAAGCCTTTCTCTCATTCCAGGTCTCTGTAGACAGGTCTGACGTAATCCTGATACCTTTGCCTTGGTANTTCTGATACCTTTGCCTTGGTACGTGAGAAATTTCTTTGCCCTGGCCGCTTTCAATACTGTATCCTTGGATTTAATATTTGAGGATTGCACTATGACGTGACGTGGCATATGTTTGTCATGGTTGTGCTTGGGAGGGGTCCTCTCTTCCTCTTGGACATGAATGCTTGTTTCCCTTGCTAGATTAGGGAAGTTTTCAGCTACAATTTGTTCAAATATCTCTTCTAGACCTCTGTTTTTCTCCACCCCCTCGGGTATGCCGATGATTCTGACATTGGAACATTTCATTGAGTCGGTAATCTCCCGTAACCTACATTCTTGCACATGGATTTTTTTAAGTCCAGATTCTATTCTAACTTTCTCTTCTACTAACCTATCCTCCAATTTGCTGATACGTTCTTCTGCCTCATTCACCCTGGCTGTCAGAGCCTCTAGTTTTGAATGCATTTGGCTCATAGAATTTTTAATTTCTGCCAGATTCACTCTCATTTCTGCTGTTAGAGATTCTATATTCTCATTAATATTTTCGTTAATACTTTTTTCAAGGCTACACATCATCTTGACCATTGTTACTCTGAATTCCATTTCTGATAATTTGGTTATATCCATATCCATATCCATATCCATATCCATATCCATATCCATATCCATATCCATTAGTTCTGTGGCAGAGGCCACAGACTCATTGTCTTTTCTTTGCTGTCTTTCTTTTCTCCTTCTCGTCATTCTGATGAGGAGAGTTTGCAGGGTTGTCTAGAGTCCAAATTATTGACCAGGACCCAAGCCATGCGCCCTTGTTTTATAGGGATCTTAGGGATGTGGGCTTCTTGATTTTTCAGCCTGCCTTCTGGGGAAGAAGCCTGGCGCGCCGCTACTCAGGCAACCCTGTTTGGGTAGAGTCTCCGTGTCCCCTGCGAGGGGGGATGGGGATGGTCACACTGTGAGCCGGTATTTCCAGACTTTTGTTCTCTGGCGGCTTTCCCTGGCGGTTTGCTGTGACTCTTCTGAGAGTCAGAGCAGCAGCGGCCAAATCTCAGCCTCTGTCTCAGAACAGAGGGATCGCAGACCATTCTCCACTCATGTTCTGGTAACTTTAACTCTGTTTCTGTTGGTGCTGCTCAAGCCTGCAGTGTCCCGGGATGTGTGCCCCACAACTGGCATCCCAGCCCTCACTTCCAGGGCCGATGCATCTCTGTCCTTTGTGTTTCTAACACTGCCAGCTGCCAGCCTCCCCCGCGCACTCCAGAGCTCCCAGTCTCAGACTGGATCCAGTGAGCACACCGGAGTTCCATGAGAAGTCTGGAGGTGCGCATTCCTGGCTCACGGTCTCAGTCTGCTGTCTCACAGGTGCCGGTCCGTGAGTCCGCCCGCTCCCCCGTGCAGGTGGCTACCACTACCTGGCACCCGAACACAGCGGCTCCCTCCCCCTTCCGTTTATCTTCCGATATCTGTGCGCGGTTTCACGGCTCCCCGCTTCATACCTCAATACTCAGCACTGGAGATGTTCATTTGTAGAGATCCAGATGTATCTTCCTGCATCTCGTGCTGATTCTGTGGATTTTCTTGCTGGTCTGGTACCTATCCAACTCGACTCAGTGGACCGGCTGAAAAAGGGGTCCCCTATTTCTCCGCCATTTTAACTCCTCCTCTAAGTAACAGAATTCTTATCAGCAATAATAGATGAGTAGTGGTTGGAATAATATCTTTAACTGATTGGGAAAAGTGCCTCCCAAGCTAGACAGGCACACTAGGTTCACTGAAGAGTGATTGTAAAATAAAGCTGTCCTATAGTAGTATCTAAGTGAGCTCACTATACCTGGACCATGACTGAGAGAAAAATGTATGTGTAACGTAGATTGAAACTAAAGAGAGAGCACTAACTAAGCATGAAGCAATTTTAAGAAAAATAATCACTATAATATGCTGGTTATTCAGTAAATATTGATGATAACATATTTACCCATGAGAGGCAGAATAAAATTATAGATGGCTATATTATACATATTAGCATTGGAGACACTAAGAGGTAAATTAGAGATATTTAGATGTTAACTGTTCAACTAGGAACAGGGAGGACACTAAGAGTAATATGTCATTATAGTAAAAAATCACTATAAGTAATTTTAAATTTTCCTAGTAAAATACTAATATATGTAGTTGTATTGGCTTCCTTCCTTAAAATTCCACTACCTAAGTACAAAATCTATAAACAGGACAATGGTTTGAAACTCACAATTGAGAAATAATTGCCAATCATATCTACATGTTGACATTTGTGAGATTTCACAGTTATTATTTCCCAGTTATTACTGTACTATCTTGTCTTTCCTAATCTAAACAGTTCCCTAACTAAATAGTTAAGCCTTTCGTGGTCAGCTTAAAATTATAAATTCCTATCTCCCCATTGAACTGGAAACAAAATAAATAATTTCCTTCTACAATGCAATTATAATTTACATCATTCTATGTTTTAGTTGGAAAGAACAAATAATTTTTTTTTCTTACTGTGGACATTTTAATGTTAAATTAACTTGTGGAGGTGGGGGAGGTGGGGTAGAGTTTGGGGGAACAGCAGCAATGAAGTCCTTGAGCCTATGGTATTTCAGTGTTTGGCCATGAGGCCAACAGAAGCCCCATGGGTGTGGGAATGGGACTTCAAAATGTAAGGGGCAAAAGGAACAATGAGCACAAAATACAAGTAGTCATTGAACAAAAGCCACAAGCATTAAACAACAACAAAAAAAGAAACTCCTTATGAAATGTTAGTTCTGGGCTTCCATTATGTCAACAAAAAACACACAAAAAGCTTTCTTTCCTCATCCTTCTTCAGTTTAATTGTTGAAACAGAACTGATCCTTGAGTAGATTCTCTATTCCTAAGTCCTCTGCACAATTCTACCAACAGGACGACTAAAACCCTGTTTTCATTATGACCTTTAGCAACTATCGTCTACTGCTTGCAATTAATTATTTATGGCCATGAAAGTTGGGATTCCCAAAGAAATAAAACATTTATTTGTAACCTGGGTGGCATGCAAACATTAACCTTTAACTATATCCCATCTATTCTGGTCCCTTTGTTGGCAAAGTGACAGAACTTATTATAGAAAGTTCAAGACCTTGTACTTAAAACTTGTAAATTAAACAGTCCTATGTTGTGGCACAATCTTAAAAAACTGATGCTGCTTTCTGGTAATATTCCGGATATTTATAGGATCTGCTGCCATACTTGCTGTCTTCTGATCTATTAATTAATAAAAATATCATCATGGCATTTTTGTTGTCCATACAAACGAGAAAAATCATAGCACAGATAAAAACATATATGATTTCAGGAAACAGTTGAAAAATTTCTACAGAAATGGTTTGAAAGGTCTGTCATCATAGACACTGATTGTGCACGGAAGTGTGCATGCTCAGTTAAAAATGAGTGTGATTTCTCCATAGCATTGTTAGTTTCTGCATAATGGGCAGGAGAACATGAACATAAAGAAAGATGCTCTATACTTACTGTGTGTAAAAGAAGGTAAGAACTGGGAAAAATTGAAACTTGTAACAAGTTGTAAAAGACATAATGAGTATATTTATGACATACAAATTTGGTTGAATGAGATTTTTACAAGGGACAAAAAAAGTAGTGAATGCATTCATAATAAGGATCAAGGAAAGAAAAAAGAGAAAAAAGAGAGAAAGCAGTAGTGTAAATAGGAACAAAGGGAGGAGGTCAGAAAAAGTTAAGTACTGAAGAGAAACAGAAGAAATCAGAAGCATTAGAATAAAGATTATGAGCTCAATTACTTATATCAAAATGCCCACAAAATGGTTCATAAATGAATACTAACCAAATACTGCTATATTTAGAACCATTGCTTTTCTATTGTACTGTTCCACAGAAATTTAATAACTTGTTATTAATCTTGCAAACATTTGGCTGGTACTCTGAGCTCTAATTTTTAATATTCTTTTGAATTTATTATTTTATTTGTGGCCTTTGGTACTTGACAGCTATGAATGAAATTAAATTACAACTTTACCTTTTGGAAAGTTCAGTATATGAATTGGTTATTAAACTGTTTCACAGTCTTCAAAATGCTGTATGTGCTTGTCTGGTGCACAATCAGATTTAGTCTGCATTCAATGTTTCATTGTGGAAAATGAAGGCTTGCAAATTAGGCTTATTCAGAATTTCATGGATTTGAATTGCTCTTTGGACACATACCTGTTCTTGAAAATGATGGAAATACATATAACTAATGTATTGTCTAAATGTATATAACTAATTACAAGTGTATTTATGTGCAAAATTAAAGAATAGAAAATATATGATAAAGATAAATATACCTGATCACAAGAAAGGGCAAAATAGCAAAGTGAATTAAATTACATATTCAGAGGTAGATTTCCACCTTACTAGTTGGCTGGCTTTGGGCAGACTATTTACATGCTCTGGTCCCGGTTTTCTCATCTGTAAAATGGGGACAATATTGTTGAGGATTATTATTTGTAACGCATTCTGGACAACACCTGACACATGATAAAAAAATTCCTAAACAAAATGATTGAAAATCAGCATCATTTTGGAAAGGTTTTATTGGTGTTTAAGTGCAACATTTTATAGTACAAAATGTAAAATAATTGATAATAAATAACATACAGTATAATATAATGTTCATATAGTCAAATATGCAATTATCAGTTGAGCTGGAAGACTTTCTAAGCTCCCATAATATATCATATTTTAATACTTTACCATTCCTAGTTCTTACATTTTGTATTTTAAGTTATCAAATGCTAGTAATTTTCTCATATTTATTTCAAATGATACTTTATTATGCTTTCTGATTTGTTCCTCCTACTTGCTTTTTCAAGTGGTATATTTATACTTAGCACATTGTATTATCGTTTCTATATTATTAGTTGTTTTATATTTACCTCTACATCAGGACCTCTCCAAAGGTATGGACATATCTTAATATATAGTTTTAAAATTCTAGTGTTCAATAAATATCCCCCTTACATATTGTCCATTCTTAAGGTACTGAAAAATGATTAATGCGTAATATTTACTCATTGTGTACAACTTAAGCCTGGAGCCTAGATTAGTGTTCTGTTAATATACGTTGTATGGCGGAAAAAAGAAAGAAAAAAACAAAACAAAACTGTATTTCATCCTTGCTAGTTTCCAGTGTATTACCCAGGGCAATAATTATTTATTGTAAAATAAGTGAATATCTATAGCTACTTACTATGCGGCACCCTGAGTGGCCTTCTGTTGAAGCAACAGCTGGATTGTTGGTCAAGCCTGCCTATTCAGAATACCTCTGACCTTCAGTTTCAGACCCACATTTAAACCAGGATTAGTTTTCTCCATCCTTGTCATTATAACACACACACACGGACCCTGGTTATCAGTTACTTGTTACGCTCCACTTTCTGCGACTCTGGAGCAAAGATTTTCAAACTTTTTTTGACCATAGTTCCCAGGAAAAAAAAAAGTGTTGTAATGATGACAAACATCACACATGCACAGGGCACAAGCTCGGACGCACGTGTGCATGCACACACACAATTGAAGCAAAAGTTCAGGAAATAAAATTAATTTTAGTATCTCTGGTGCACTTTGATTTTTTCTATTATTATATATATTATATGTATTGTATTATTAATCCCATTTATCTTGTATTCTGTAATATTCTTTTCTTTTTATCCTATTTTATTTTTGCAATTGTTAGTTGTGAATGATTAAGCAGAATTCACCAATCACTAACAGGATGCAACTGGCATTTTGTAACAGCTTTGTCCTGGAGGATGCCATCCTGTCTGGCATAGCACCCAAAACTATCCCCACTTTTAAGCGAAAATTTAGTATACCATATTGCCTGTATTCTGAATCAAATCAACTCTATCATACCCTCAAGTCTGGGAGAAAATCCCTCCAACAATTTTCACATAGTGCTGAAACTCAATTTGAAATTCTTGAGAGGTTTTTTTTTTTTTTTTTTTTTGGAATAAGGTTTTCTTTTACCTTGTGACGTTTAACTTCAGAACTTTGCATAAGTCATTCTAAAGTCTCCATTATTTTAAATATTGCTTTTCACGTACATGTTCTGTAGAAACTCCTCACACTGGAAATGAATTCTCTTCCTAAATTTTACTATAGAGAAAATTACCTTTTTCATCCTAAAAAAAGGGAAAAAAAAGGTGCTTCAATTGTCCTTCATACAAAAGTGAAGGGGATTGAACTCTTCCTACCTCTATTCTCGCTCTCCTGTCTCCAGCGAGGCTGTTATATCAAACAAAAGTCTTTCTCATTATGATGAATGCTTAAAGCCTGGCGGTCTCTGACTGAGAAGCTGCCAATGGAGGGTAAATAGCTAAAGCTCTTTTTTTTTTTTAACAAAAAGATAATTTCTCCCCAGGAGAACAAGGAGACCTTGAAGAGACTGGGCAGCAGCAGCAGCTCTGCCCCCAATTTTGTCCCAGGTTGTGCTCCCTTTGACTCTCTGCCTCCTGCAAGGGCACAGATTCTGAGGCCAGCTTGTAGCATCCCTGTAATGTCTAATGTAAATGGCAGGAACTGGTTTTCCCTCCACAAATGAGCAGGTAACTTTCAGCGTCTTTCTAATTAATCTCACACAGACCTGTCTTTCCTGTGCTAGGAAGAGGGGGAGAAAAGGTAAACAAATCATTTAACTGATACATGTTATATTGATTAAGATTGAATGCATTAAAAATTACCAATATTATGAAAGCTATATTTTAGCTATTTTCCTAAAATTTATCAAGTTGCTATAATAATTAAAAAAAAACGCACATACATGAAATTGTTGCAAAATGAAAGTGTTCCCTTTTCATAACGTATTATTTGCCTATGTAGAAACTAATAAACCAACATATTGGTTTTTAATTCTTTACTTACTTGAATATAAAATGGCATTTATAACAAAAGTCAATAAAAGCTCTGCAAGCAGAAAGAGAACTAGGCCAACAAATGTGACTTATTTTACTAATGAGGTCAGCATTTTATACATTTGCCACCTTAATTATTCTAAGCTAAGTTTTTATCAAAAGGACAATTAAAAGAAAATAAAGGACTGTTCAAAAAATACCCTTTTGATTTTATGTAGCTAAAATTTTAACGCACGCTTTGTTCCAACTTACCATGCTTTCTGATTTAGAAGTTTAACTGTGATAATGGGGCACTTAAAAAAAGCTTACAGTTATACATGTTCCAAACTATATCAGACTCCTAACTTAAGAAACTCCTAAGTTGTAATGCTGATTACCTATATGAGAGTCTTTTATTCTCAATGAGTATGGAACTAGCTAAATTCAACCTTACATAAATAAACCTTTATCACTTCTAAATGACATTTTTTATTATCACTCAGTAATTATTCTTGGCACTACATGATAACTGTATTTACAATGAATAGCATAAGTCCTAGCTCAAAATATATCTCTTTGTCATCAGCAAAAGTAAATATAACTCTTAGGATAAACCAGGTAAGTACTGCCCTGTTATCTGAGCAAAGCAAAGAGGCACTGACCTACTTTCCTTTCACGTTTTGCCTACCAGCAGTATTAAATCAAATGGAACACATTAAAACCATCACGAGAGGCAGACAATAGTTTCTCTCTGATTGCCTGCCTCAGCCTGGTAGCAGTGTGAAAGTTACAAAAGTCATTTGTATCAACTCATTACCATGTCACCTCATTTCATGCCCCTGCTGGATAAGTGGCAATAAGCCCTGTGTTAGCGTATTCCACATTGTCACCATTAGAACAAATCCTAATAGCACCCAGCTGTCGAAGATTACCCTAGACAGTTATTGAGATTTAGGAGGGGCAGCTTGCTACTGATTTAGGACATATTCTTAAGAATGTTCTATCATTTATTCTAGAATGGAGAAATAAAGCTAATTTTACGAAGAGTACTCATGAGTTATTTTCTTCATGTAGGATACTATAACGCTCTCAGTAGAGTGTTGTTCTTGCACTTTAATTCAAGGTAATGATGTTGTTGCATCTTATATAGGCACTTAAAATGCAGTTTAATGCCACAACCATTGCCAAACCCCCCACGTGAATTCTTAGGACATTAAATTAACTGAAAAACTGAATAGTGAAATGAATAGTTTTGATGTATTAAAACTTTTCTTTCTTCTTTCAGTGTAACAATGAACAAAGAATTAGCTCTCTGAAATTGTAAGGAAACTTGTTTACTCTAGAATGAGAGAAATGATTACAGAAGTGTATTTCTAAAGGATCTTCATAATATATATAAGAATTGATGTTCTAGAATAAGACTTTCTACACTCTGCAATCTACTCATTATGCAATCTACTCATTATGTTTATGGCAAACATATGTACTGTTTTAAGATTTATTTTTACAGCAGAGCACCCATTTTACTGTGTTAGTGATTAAAGATCTCACAATTGACCCTACTTTCTACATAGTGGTTTGATATTCATTTCTTAAGCTGGAGAGAGAAAACTAAAGAAAACAAACTGCATAGATAATTAAACTTGTCTTCAGCTTTACTTTCTGTTAAGTCACTATTTGCTTCTATAGTGTATAGAACACTAAAAATGAGGTGAGCCATTACATAATTTGTAATTTGTACTGTGGCTTTCTGTTAGGAGCAGACATTGCCTATAATGGCCAAATAGAATCTGCCCTATCCAGGTGTTTGTTAAGGACTATTATTAGGGTTATTTTTTAATAAGTAAAATTTCAGGGAGCTGAAGGAGAGATGGGGTAGAATTTAGGCACAGGCACCTACATTTGGACAGTCATGTGTGCAAACGTGTGTGTTTGCACCTGTATATAGACAGGAAGGAACTGAGAAAGAAAGGGAATGGATTCTGCAATTTGCTGAATATGTCCTCACCAAAATTAATAACTAGGAGAGGTCTTGGCCTTTTGGAAATTTCTTCTAATGAGTTCCATCTGCTATTATGGAAATCAAGTCACTTGATCATTTTCTACATCTGAAAAATTGAAATAAAAATAAAACTTCACAGAGTTTTTGTGATGATTACATGATAAAGCCTTGATAAAAATTAGCTCATGTAAGAATATTGTATAAAAGCTTTTTATAGTTTTGACTTTTGAATGGAAGGAGATTTACATTTAATTACAGGTAATTTCTGATTGTAATACTTCTCATTTCTATCTGTGCTTATATATTTGCAAAACAACCTGCCTTTAATTAATTATAATGTCAAATTGTACAAAATTCCCAGTTTGGCTTTTGGGGTATTTGCTTTTCAGGGAAATTAATACTTTCATAGTATTATAATGACTGATAACCTTAAATTTATATATGCATCTATGCTTTTTTATAAAAAAAATGAAGATCAAGCTGGTAAATAATCATATGAATCAAATTTGAAGTTAAGGCAGAAAGATTTGCACAGGAGCATTTTAGTGATCAGGCAATTTAAAGAGCTATGATATTTTCAGAAGAATAGACATTTAGATGAGAAAACCATTGTCTATTCAATCATTTAATACAAAATATAATATTTTCCAATTATGCGTCAGGTGTAGACAATGAGGAAATAGGCGTGTTAGAATTTCATTAAATTCTCCCTCTCCACCATGAATTTAGAAATGATTCTATCTCCTGAAAATTAAACTATGAAAACCAATCATCAAATTAGATCAGATTAAAACCAGTTAAAACATTCTCAAAAGTCGACCTTAGTTTCAGGTCAGAGTAAGTTTTGGCAAAAATAAAACTCCCATGTCTCAAGTCCATGTTTATAAACTTACTATTATAATTTGATTTCCTCTTCTTTAATTTAGTTATAGAGAAATCATTCACTCTCTAGAGAATTTGGCTTTGAATATCTTTAGCACTGTGGTACATGCTAAAAATCAGTAAAATATCATTATTTGTATATCTATGAGGATAATATTCCAAAAAGAAAGATCCAATATTTGTGGGCTGAGTAATCAGATTTCTGAGCCTGGACACATTTATACTATCAGTGAATTCAACAACTAAATTCCAACTTGTTAAAATTCCTGATAAATATACTATTGCCTCTGTGGTGAGACCCAGATTTTGCAGTAAGTGTGAGTGTGTACATGTATCTACAGATATAATTTTCCATGTAAAATCTACAACGTACATTGTCAAGCTTTTCTACTTCATGGAAATCTCACCTACTTTTGCAATTTTTTTGCTATGTCTTTTCTTGTAATCAATTCAACCGAAATTCAATATGTTGCTGCTTTATAACAGGCATTGACAAATTGTTAAATGGGGAAATACAATATACACATTTTTATGAAAGTGCATGTGTATATACACACAAAGGTTATGCATCAGGATATTTACCTTGAGAACAATAGAAAAATCACTTCTTTGAGTCCTGTAAGACATACTTTTTAATAGCAAACAGTGGAAAGGTAGAGACAGTATCTAAAGTCTTTAAAAATGCCACTGCTAAATAGACATTTTCAAAAATTTTTAAAAGCTTGCTGTCTGGGACTATGAAAAAGATCATAGAGTATTTCTAGAGTTAGGAGTCCAATAGAACCTTTAAACAAGAGTGGGAGTCGTTCTCTGAAAAACATGTTGAGAATTTATTCTCTGTTGAGGATTTATTTATGGAAAAAATGATTTTTCTTGCAATTAACTTTTAGTTGTCCTATTTCTTCAGTGATTTCTGTTAACCATGAATAACTTATGGTCCATCTTGAAGAATATGCATTAATAAAAACTCTGAGTTTTTCTATCCTTATTTCTGCTTTGCAACTAACCTACAAAACAGGAATCTGGGATAAACCATAATCCCATCTTTTCCTCACATGATGAAAAGTGCAATGTTTACATATTAATCATGATCTGATGAGTATGTCAAGAATAAGTGTGTCAGGTTTTATGTAATTCAGAGTTCTACAGCCTCAAAATAGATTTATTGCCATAGCGCTTTCTTTCTTACTTTTTTTTTCTAGTATTCTTGGCTATACTTATATCCAAAGGAACAGGTTTTCTTTTAGGCCTCACTATATACGTGGCATTAACAAAAGATTTTTCATGCATGCATTCTGTCATAAATATTACAAACAAATTTAATGAGAATTCATATAGCTGCCAAGCTTAGGGAAGGGCAATTTTAAAACCATATTTTGCATTTGGTATCTCTGACTACTTGCAAAAACGGATGGCCAAATAACTATCTGTCAACAATGAATTGCTTTATGATCAGATAGTTTAAAAGTTATTCCAAAGCTAGAAACACACACAGTTGTGAGAAAACAAGTCAGACAAGGAGAGGAATGGGGGTTGTGATTATGTAAACTTCTATTGTAGCTACTAGAAAAAAGTGTCAATTATTTGGGAAGCCTGTTTTTCATTTTGTATGTAGATAGATTGCCAATAATGCAGGTTCATATCAAAAGGGAAGAATCATTTTCTTTTTCCTTTTTCTGAATTCTCAATTTTGAGGAAATGGTTCCTACCACTTCAGAAGATTGGGCCTTGATTCTATTATTAGCAAGTTTATCATATGATGGATGTGAAGGAAAAGTTTATGAAGAGATAGCCATCCAGCTTCTCAGATGGTGAGATCAAAATTGGCAATCTATTATTTGACATGCTAAAATATATGCTAAGCTCTAAAACACTTGTTCAAGGGAGGGTCTTATCTTTATCTTCTCTGAGGGATCAAACATCTTATACAATATCTGAAGTACACACTTTATCACTTACTTCTTCTTGTTTTTATTTTGAATGCCTAAAATTAATCTTATGTTTAATTGATCAAACAAAATGGGCACAAGTGAGCACCAGTAGTATATCAATTATTATTTTAAAATAATATTTATATTTTTATGTATTTATTATATATAATACATATATATAATTATATACAATTATAAATATAATATATATATAATCACTTTTGCTTGTGGTTACAGGTAAAGTTGGTGCTTATAAAATATGTCAGAAGTAAAATCAAAAGGAAATTTGGACTTATTTGATATGAGGTTTGAGATAGATGGGAAGAATGGATTTCAGTTTGCATAATTGAGTGAATGGTGTTAATTTTCATTTAAATAGGAAATACTGAATATACTTGTGAGTCATTTCAGTATAAGTGGTAAACTAAATGCCACGCAAGAACATAGATCCTAGATAGTGAGACAGGAAGGAAAAGATGGGAGGACCCAGGATGGAGCCTTCTAGAAATTCCTACATTTAATTGCCGGATAAGGGACAATGAGTTTTCAGAAAACACTCCTAAACCTACAAGAGAGGGAAGATGAAAACGCAGGAAATGAAGCCAAAGGGAAGGAAGGCTTTCAAGGAGGGATTTTGCAAAAGAGCTGAATGCTTTTAAAAGAGCATTTAAAATGAGAATAGAAATATAAGGTTTAGCAGAAGAGAGCCACTATTCTCTTGCAATGGGACTGTGTTCTTAGAGACATGGGACAGTAGGCACATCTATGGGGATTAGAGATTGAATCTGTGGTTATGAAATCAGATAGTGAGGGATGAAAACAGCTTTGAAAACTTTTTTTTTTTTTTTTTGGTATTGGGTTATATGCGTGGTAACTAAAAGATGTGAGATTAAATCAAGTTTTATGGACCAATATTTGTTTTTCTGTTATATGCTTATATTGTTCTTGTAAGAGGAAATTTCTTTTAAGATTTTATTTGTTTGAGAGAGAGAGCATGAGAGCAGGGAGAGTCAGAGGGAGAAGCAGACTCCCTGCTGAGCAGGGAGCCTGATGCTGGACTCGATCCTGGGTTGCCAGGATGGTGACCTGAGCCAAAGGCAGTCGCTTAACTTACTGAGCCACCCAGGCGCCCCTAAAGAGGAAATTTCTGAGCACACGTCCTTTAGTTATTTATTGCTGCATAACCAGCCACCTCAAAATGAAGTAGCTTAAAACAGCAAATTTTTTTTCATGTTTCTGAGTCTTTAACCTGGGCAGGACTCTGATGAGTTATTTATGTGCTCCATGTGGCAAATCAGTGGGGTCATTCATAGCTATCCTCAGCCGCTCGCTGTGCCTAGCTGGAAGGTCCAAGAAGACCATACCTCCTGTGCCTGGTGCCTCAATATTCCTCCTCATGACCCGTATCTCCCCTTAGGGGAAGAAGAAGCAGCCCTAACATGCAAGTGCCTATCAAGCCTCTGCTTGTCTCATGCTTACTATCATTGAGCAAAACAAATCCCTTGTTGATGGGGAAAGAGGACTACACGTGGGTGTGTCTTTCAGAGACACAGTTCACTTTGAGGCTCCAAACATAATAGTCAGTCAATAGTTTCAAAGCCAGTACAATGAATCAACTGTGGCTAAATACGCGCGCGCGAGAGTGAGTTGTTATTTTTTCAACATTTCAGAGAACGTGGGAAGGTTTAGGGGCGTGACATTTAGGTAAAAGGAGACAGAGCTTCTCTGGCTTATCAAGGAGGAAGGAAGCAAAAATAGATGGAGATACAGGGAGGTTTGTATCTTTAATCCTGGAAGATACTTTCAGTAGATGGCTTCAATTTTTTCTCCAAAGCAGGAGGCACAATTGTCAGCTATGTGTGAAGGGTTGAACATTTCAGAAGGGAAAGTGCTTTTAAAAACTCATACAAATTATGGAAGTGAGTTGAAGTAAGGAACTTAGTCGGGTTGTCAGGAAATGTTTAAGAACCATGAGAGGGTGGTGATGATAAATTTTAGCAGATACTGTCAATCTTTTTGTATGAGTCAGTATGTTTTCGCTACAAAGTTTTACTGGCAAGGAACTAAAGGTAATTAAGATAAAATTGAAGAAATGATTGAGGTAATAAGTGAGGGAATATTTGAGGAAATGATTATCCCTTCAACATATAAAAACACTTAAACATTTCTTTTAGTTGTTAAAGTTTACAACTCCTTATTGTTAAGCCTCACAAATTTGTAGGATAATATCTCCATTTTACTCAAGAGTCAATTGAAGTTCCCAGATTTCCAAATTCTTGTGAATTGCCAAAGGTTGACGGTTTGCAGAAAGCAAAAGTCACTCAATGGCCCTTATTCTGCATCATAGCTATCTCCCAGGAATTCAGTCCAAATTCACATAATGAAATTCCTCTTTGCATTACTGAATAGGGGTAGTGTAACGTAATGAGTAAGAGTGGAATTCCTAGTGGTGACTGGTAGTGGGGTCCTAACGCTTGGATTTTCATGCCAGCCTCACTTTCATTATTTAGTTGACTTGGAAACACTATTGAACCTCCATTTGTCTTCATTCCGTTGTATCTTGAATCGGGATCGTCAAAGCACATAATGTGAAGGTTTAACTTAATGAGATAATATTGGAGGTTAGGTCAGTGCATGAGCACATAGGAAGCACACAATAACTAATAGATGTACTGTGGTGAGCATTGTTTAGTAGCAGTTTTCAAGACTAGCACCAATCAAAATGTATTCATCATTTTGAGAAGAACGGAATGCTGGCTAATACAAAAGAATAATCCTCAGCATCTGTACTTGGAGCAATGATCTTTTTTTTTTTCATTATCATTTATAAAGCACCTGTGATGCATCATATAGCCTATTAAGCCTACTAAGGACTATCAGCTTTTTATTAAATTAATGAAATGAGACATTTATATTTGATATATGTGTTTGAGTTGTTTTTGCTGGTTTGCTTTTCCTTGCTCTCCCCTTTGTAAAATTCCTAATGAAACTTCTAATGTATTCAGGAATTCAAATTGATTTGATATAACTGAAGCAGAAAATCATTAATAAAGTACATAAGTAAATCTGGCAAACAATTTTCCATTCAGACAGGCACAAATGGAAAACTTATCCAGAAGTAATCAGTGCCTTGGTTCCTAAGTCTAGTAAAGACCATAGCTTACAGGAAAAATAATTAGAGTCGCTAAAATCCTCCAAGGCATTACAATATGAAATCTCAGTTAATTTGGAATTATTTTTAATTTTCAATTATCTGCAAAATCCTCATTTCATTTATATATATATGTATATATATAAAAAGCATACTGAAGGGAAAACTTGATCAATTGAATAGCTCGTAGGTGTTTTATCTGATACAAACATTCGTGTTACATATACTGACTAAATAGTACTGACACTTTGGAATTTTAAATATATTTGTAATCACAATAGCAAAAAAACATTCCCTCACCTTCAATGTTTTTGTTTTTTCCTAATTGTCTGTGATATAAGAAAGCCACCTTTGCACACAGAGAAGGTGCAATTTGATTTGTGTCTTGATTTTGGGAGGTATGTGTGAAAAAATTGGTTCACAAATTGAAAAGAACAGGAAGCTCAATGATTATGGAAAAGGTAAGGACAGAATTTATTAAAATGATGTGCCTTTAGGCATACATAACAGTGTGTCCTCCGGCTATTAATTTTAAAGAAGACTTTAGAGGTTAGACTTATCTGCATTTTTGCATCTTAACTTCTATCACTTAGGTATGTGCAATACATCGTCATAGATAAGCGGTTATAAACCAAAACCCAAATAAATAGCCATTACAATTGATTTTAAAGGAAATCGTTACTGATTAATCGTAACTTCCTGTGGCAAAATTTTGACGTGGGCAAGTTTACACTAGGGACCTGTGGTTTGTCATAATTACTGAATTATATCCACATGGAATTTCAAGTTAATATTTATAGTTCCTACAGTTGTTACACAATGATGCAATGATCGTACCATGACACTGATAAATATGGAGAAAAATGACCACTTCTCATAAATTACTTCTTACATTTTCTGAAAATAC
Organism: Ailuropoda melanoleuca; assembly: GCF_002007445.2. Classification (NCBI taxonomy): domain Eukaryota; kingdom Metazoa; phylum Chordata; class Mammalia; order Carnivora; family Ursidae; genus Ailuropoda; species Ailuropoda melanoleuca. The sequence continues at coordinate 118,280,086 of NC_048222.1, forward strand.
CAAGGGAAGATGTCAGAACTGATTTAACATATGTTGCTTATATAACAATAAAATGACAACGAATTGAAGGTAGTCTAAAGTTTGTAGAATACACTTTTGGGTTGCAGCGTAATTACCAAGCAACACATTTTTGGAAAGCATCACAGCCTCACACTCCAAGGCACTTGCAAGCTTTCTAGGAGGATTACATGCTACAGTCTCTATGAGCTGCTTTTCTTTGAATCTCAGCTCCACCACATACCAGCTGTTCAACTTTAGGCGAGTTACTTTACTATTTTTAAGTCTGAAATTTGTTCTTTGCAAACTCAAAAAATACATTATCTTTGTTAATAGTGATTTTATACATAGTTAATAATGAAATAATAACTATTGCTAACTTGCTATATGTAAACTTTGGAGTCAGGCACTACATTGAATGCCTCACGTGTATGATTTTACACAATCCACTGAACAGTCGCATGAATTAGGTGTCATTATTACCATCATTTCTAAGATAAGAAACTGGAGCCTAATTCACCCACAATTGTGTTATTCAACACAATACCAATTAAATGTTAAAATCACTGACTACCATTTTGGCTGGGAAGTGAATACTTAGCCAGGAGTAGGGAGAATTCAGTAATAAATGTGTGCTTCATAATATCGAGTACACAGACAATATCAAATATTTGCACGTTCTTTGATATTTTTCTGTTAGATAGAACTGAGGTCAGTGCCTCTTAACCGCTATTGCTTCTAGATTTGATGTCAGAGTTGTCTGATTTTAAATCTCTGCCCTGCGTCAAACATACCCTATCTCTCTAAGTCTTGTGTCTCAAACACACTGCTTAATTTCTTAAGTCTCATTTTTGTCACATGGTAGATGGTGATAATAATATTTAACTTGCAAGGTTAGCAAACATTTAGTAGCTTATATTTAAAGCATTTCCCATACTACCTACTACAGAATGAAATGCAGTCATTGGAAGCAATCCCTGTTATACTAAGAGGATGCAACAGCAAGGTAAAATAAATGATTCTTCTCCCATTCTCTAGGAATGCTTATCTACAGGAGCTGAAAATTAGCCATATTCTATGTTTGAATAAGAGAGTTGCTTGTCCCATAGTTATTAAATAGAATAGCCACACAACATGTATTTATAAAAAGAAACAAAAGAAGTATTAAGTTACTAAGTAATTAGCACTGTGGAGTATCTGCAGATGGTAAAGATCTAATGTTTAAATGGTTACAAATCTAGGTAAACAGAGCATGTTAAATCAAATAAACGTAATGGGTTTTTCAAGACATTTTCATTAAGTCAAAGTTCATGATTTGCCATTTAAAAATCAGGAAATTTGATATTCAGGTTTTTTATTCAATAGCATTAGAATTAATTTCAGCCCATCTTTATATGACTCGAAGATTCTGTTTTGGTTCTCCATTTTTTGACAGAGTTGCGTTTCTCGGTATTTTTTTTTTTTAAATCATATACACATAGAAAATGAACAGTTAAGTATGCCACAGTGGGGTAAGCTGAGGAAGTTGCTCCTGCCAGGAGTACTGACGAGAGGATAAGATGACCCCTGGCCTTAGCTAGTGTCCAAAGCATAAGAAATCAATATGTTTAGATAGAGATCTATTCATGCCATCTGTGAGCCATAGTACACACGTCAGCTATGCCACAGCAGCCAGGTTGGCATCCACATGAGCCACAACACAGTTAGGAAACTGCAGGTGAGGACACTATCAAGTCTAAACTGTCTTTTCCATTGTTTGTAAACAGATCTTCATTAATCAAATTATCTCAATCAAGTATGACTTTCAAAGTTCATTTATATTTGGATTCACTGTTTTATTCAGTTGTTTATACAAAATGAAGAAGTATGCCAATACACACGGAACAGTATTACAACATGATTTCTGGAAGGTTCTGTCAAGAACGGTGAAGGGTCTGACCGTTTACTCTGCTTGCGAGCTAACAAGATAGGCTGCCACAGTTTCTTAGACATAGGAAGCAGAGTCCTGTGTCAGAGATAAAGAACTTTATTTTTCTAGACACAAGTGCCATGAACATCTGCATATTAGTATCAGTTCCCATTTTGCCCAAGTCCCATTTGGCAACGTGGATGGACTCAGATGGTTGCGCACGCAGTGTTGCAATACAGAATAGGAGCCCTGAACTTAGGAACCTAAATCTTTTATAATAGGTGGGAAGCAAGTTTATCCTTTCTTCCTTTTGAATATCCTTAGAGGAACAGACTAGTACAAAAGGACGTTGCTCTCTCTGCTGACAGAGCTACAGAAATGGCAGAATGCAGAATTATCTCCCAACAGGTACCAGCAGTATCAGAAAGTTTCTTTATTTGATACCAGTGTCAGCACTTCAAGTCAGCACTTAAATCAGAAATTACAAAGTCAATGCCTTCAGAAGCTAGGAAAGTTAACAACAACAACAACAACAACAACAAAACATGAATCAACCTGTGTGTGGCACAATAGAAAACATATTTAAAAAGTTATGGAGTGCCGTGTGCTATAGAAATATCAGCGCATTTTCAAGTAAGTCTAGGAGGGAGAAACTATTGCTATTCTAACAGAAGAGGAAATGGAAGCCAGAGAGGGTTAATAACTTGTACTGGGTCACATATCTAATAAGTAGTTGAGCTAGATTTTGAACCCAGGCAGTTGGGCTCCAGCTTCACTGGTCTTAACTGTGATCCTCCTGTGTTTACACAGCAGGGACTGTGGCAAGCTAGTGAATAAATATTTGCTTAAAATCACTCCCTCCCCCTCTCTCTTATTTTCTTTCTTCTTCCTCTTTTTCTTAACTGTACTTGGAAAATATGTACATTTTTCTGAGCTGCCTCATTTCAATTCCTGATTTAATTAAATTTATGTTTTGATGGTGAAAATAATACACAAAATCAGAAACTGTCTTCTTTTATCTTGAGGGAAAATGACTGGCTGTTTGAGTTATGTGTGGCTAGTGTATTTATGTGTGGAAGGGAGACGGTGTAAAAAAGGAAATTTCTCAAGTTCTATGAAAGTTGGATTTTCTGAAAACATAAAACAAAATATTTTGTCTTCAAAGCCTCCAGGATAAGGCAGAATGCACTTACTTGAATAGTGCATTTCAATGGAATACCTTTCTTTGTAACAAATGTGGAATACAGCAGCAAAACCAATTAATACTCAGTCATATTTCTTTTAACTCATTGGTAAAGTATAGAGGAAGGAGGAAGAAATATAACAAGAAAGGTTTTCAATCTCAACTAAATTTGCGTAGTCTCCATACACCTCATAAGCTCTGCTCCTAGCCAAGCAAATGATCTAATATTAATATCTGTCATACAGAAAGGCAATCTTGTCTTTTAACGATGCCCTTTCTAGCTCTGGAGTTCAATTCTTCCTTCACACATTAAGACAGTGTCAAAAAATTATAATGACTAATGCGAGGTTGAATTTTAGCACTCCTCGTTAAATCCAAGTTTCCAAATCATGTAGTTTCATCCCATTTTATAGCGAATTTCCTTTTAGTCACAGAGGGGGAAAAAGGTATCTAGGTTTTAGCAGTTTAAAAAATTAAGTTACTGATATTCTCCTCGGGAACATATATTCAATTATATAAAACCTTATTCTTATATTACATCTGTTTCTACTAAAAAAAAATCAGACATGTCATTTGGTCTGAATGATTTATTACAAAATTAGCTTTTCTTTGTTATTTGCCAAATAAAAATCAATGTCATCAGATTGGCTGCTGGAGACAGACAAATAAAGACATCATCTCATTAAGAACAAGACTATCCTCTTCCCCACTTTAGAGAGCCAGAAAAGAACACTGATAAGGTACGGAATCTGATTAAGACATAACTCAGAATTGGTTTTGGGGGGCGCCTGGGTGGCACAGCGGTTAAGCGCCTGCCTTTGGCTCAGGGCGTGATCCTGGCATTATGGATTCGAGCCCCACATCAGGCTCCTCTGCTGTGAGCCTGCTTCTTCCTCTCCCACTCCCCCTGCTTGTGTTCCCTCTCTCGCTGGCTGTCTCTATCTCTGTCGAATAAATAAATAAAATCTTTAAAAAAAAAAAAAGAATTGGTTTTGGGATTTCTTAAGGTAAATTATTTGCCCCATCTCTACCTACCACATTGTGGGGTGCTTTCATGCTCTCTTTTCTACTTCTGTTACAAAAACTAATTTTCAGGGATGTTTTCATGGAGTTAAAGAGGTTTATAGATGGAATGAGACTTAGAAATTACCTCTTCTATCTCTATCCTTATAATTTTACAGTAGCTGGAGTTAAAATAATATTCAAGACTGAAGGGACAATCACTAATCCATCATTAACATAGTCTTCTTCATCTAGCATCTATCATATAGACAGAGCTTAGCTTAATTTATAGTACTTAGAGTTTTCTTTAAATTTCATAACAAAATAAATAGTACTTTTACAGAAACAGTCATCGGGGGGTATAGAAATGAACCTTTCTTGGAGAGTAGAATGTAAAGCTTATTGGACTCTTTAAAGTATATTATGGGCAGTTAGTGTCCTACAACTATGAATAGCAGCAACTTAGGTGGCTATCCCTGCTTTGAGTCCATTGGTCACTATAGATATACCTTCAAAAATGGCAAATATTCAAAATAGCTGACAAGGGTAGATTTTGCAAGTTTTTTTATGTCTTTTATAAAGCTGCAGACCAGTGGGGGAATGGGGCTAGGGTTTATAACTGATGCCTATAACTTAATACCTATATTCAAAAAAAGGAAATTTCTAGCCATGCTGCAATATCTCTGAGGTTTTTTGATTGTTGTTGTTTTGTGGTTTTTTGTTAATTGAATATCAGACCAGGCCACGGCTTCCCATATTGTATCTTTAAATGAGTGAAAAACCTAAGATAAACTGAAAAGGCTACTTGTTCCAAAAAATAGAAAAGAATACATTTCTTGTAGAAATGAAAAAAATGATGATTAGTATTCAAATATATCTCTATGACTATTGCAATTAGAAAACAAACCATGGTAGGGCACTTGGCTGGCATGAGCCTCAATCCCAGGGTTGTGAGTTCAAGTCCCACATTAGATGTAGAGATTGCTTAAAAAACAAAGCGAAACAAAAACAAACTTAAGAAAAAGAAAGCAAATTATTGTTAAAAAAAGCCACAATGATAAATGGGAAGTGAGATTAACAAAAATATGAAACTATAATTTTCAATTTCATGATTCCAACACAATTTGTTTTAGAGTATGTGTAAAATAAGTAATACCGTTGTGTAAAGCACTTAAGTACTGATTGAAAAACTGTGTATGCTGAGCTATTAAACACTGAGCTTTGAAAGTTTTGATTTCCTTATGTTTCACAGGCTTCATCATGATCTTTCACTTGTAATCTCCGTGCCAAGTCCATGCAAAGGGATTTAAGAGTAGGAAAGTAAAGATGGAGAAATATATACAGGAGGAAGGGATGATGGAATTGGCATTTTCATATAATGAAAATTAATTATGGGATGTAATGTATTTGCCAAAGAAATTCGAATTTGAATGTTAGTATTGTCCATAATAGAATTTATTTGTTTTGTTTCGTTTTTTAATATTCCTTGTAATTATCCAATTCCATCAACTTCAAGTCTTCCTTTCAGCCTCCCACGGAGATGAAGTCAGTTATGTAGACATATAAGGTTCTCTGATGGGAGGAATATATGATAAGATGATAACATAATGAGTGAGACATTTCCATATGAAATATAGCAAAAGAGACCTATCTTTTCAAATTAGGCATTGGGAATCCAAAACAATACTTTGCTCGCGTCCGTGACAGCAGGTTTTATTGTGTGGCACTGCTGCTTTAGCACTATTAGGAGACTCTCATAATGAGACCTCTGCCCCCAGAGATTCACCATGTGGCAGCCTGTGGGGTAAGTACATGTCCAGTGCCATCTCACTGCGGGGAGTTCTCAGTCAGGAGGACAGCTGTAGGTCCTTCCTTCCATGAAGGCACAAGGATTTTCCATAGAAGAAATGTAAGAACTTCTTTCGCATATTGAGTATCTTTGGATCCTTCAACAGAAGATGAAGAGGGAGCATTTTGAGACACATTTGGCTGAATCTGCCTCGATTTTTCAAGAGCAATCATTGGGAGATATGGCTCAGCTATTTGAATGGTGAAGTAATATAAGCTTCCCAAAGTAAAGCACATTATACTGATTGCTACTACACAACGGAGCAAATATTGTTTCATTTCATATATCATATATCTACATGGATTTGACATTTGAATATTATTGTGTATATATATCTTCTTTTAAATACAATCTTCCTGGGCAGCAACTAAACTCAGACTTCTTTCTATTAGTGACCAATGAACACACGAACACATTTTCTGTGTCCAGTTACTAAACAAATGTGCTAAGAAATCACTAAATGCTAAAGCTTGATTTCAAAGTAAGTACATTTCTGGCATAAAGGGAGTGAAAAGAAAACACATGTCAAATCCATGAGAACAAAGATTCATCTTCTGCAACCAGAGAATAAAACTGAATGCATGGAAAAGAATAACTGACCCTGCCTGAAAAGGAAGCAATTTATCTTCAAGGATGAAGAAGGCTCTTCATAACTATCACCTTAACACTTCTAAAAATGATAAGCTAGACATTTCAGATGCAAACATGCAGAGTCTTAAACATTAGGTTATATATCTAAACAGTGTTACTAAATTATATTTTGAAATAATTCATTCCATTAAGTTTATCTCACCATGTAATTACTTTTTAATCTCAAATATGCATTATTGTTTTAGCAAAAGTGTCCAGTGGGTCTGGATTACTAATACAAACAATAAAATGTTTTAGCTGGTCCAGCATACCTTTCACAGAAAGCTTAAAAGAGTAAAGGTTTTTATTCCTGTTTATAATCTGTACGTGATCTCAACTGCATTATCCTAAAAAAAACTTTCTCCCTTTTTTAGGTGTCTCTGTGCATCTAGTGGAGATTTAAGTACTCAGAGATTAAAATAATTCACTTTGCCAAGTACGGCAAAGAGACCCGGAATCCCATGACCCACGTCCACACACGTAATCCTGAGAGGCTATGAGTTACAACCAATAATAATATGAAATATAATTTTTACTTATTTTCTTTCATTATCATCTGTCATGCTAAATACAAAATGCTGGCTTCTACTAAGTTTGCTATCAAAGCTTTTATTTCTGCTCCCTGATTCTGCTCCCTGACTCATAGTCCCAGATGCTGCAGTGATATCTATAGTATCTTTATGTGGTTGTTCATATTGCAAAGCAAAGTACATTATTTTTTTAGAAGGAGTAGATCAAGAGCCAGGTGAGATAAATTAATCAGTTATCAACAAATGCATGAAATATACCAAGCTTTATAATTTATCCTATTGTTAGAACAATATCCATCTTCAGGACCCCTACTCATAAAAAAAAAAAAAACCATGACAGGCGAAGGCTAGTTTTGCTATTTAATATTTGCAGACGGTATGTATCATTACTCTCTGGATTAACTATATGGTAATGTGAGTAAGGAATTCAGAAGAAAAAAGGGGGATGCTTGGTTTATACATTTAGAGCTGTTCAAATTTCTTTATTACTGTCTTGCTTGGTAATAGTAAAACTAGGGTTCTGTTCCACTTTTAAATGTATTAAAATATTTTATTTGCTTATGGCCTCTCTAGGAAATTGGAAGAAATGACTATTTTCATTTTATAAAGTCAAACACCGATTTCCACAAAGCTTATATATTTAAGTCTAGAAATTGAATACAGCCTTTTTGATTCTCTGTACATACTTCCAAAATTTACAAGAAGCCCCAAACTAATTTTACAGACCTATCTTGTAGAAGCCAGTGTTTGTTTTATGCCCCATAATACTACACTAAGCTAAAAAGTAATGTAATATAATCTCTGAATAAACTATAGATTTCTGAAAACAAAGGTTACAGACTTATATATTCCATGTCAGCTTACCTTGGTTACTCATAAAATAAAAGTGTTCTACATTATTAATTGCCAAAAAGCAATTGCTGAAATATATATTCTCAATTTAAAGTCTTTTCATACCTATAAATGTATGTTTATGTACATATAACTCCTTTAGATAAACACTTAACTTACAATCTTATATTCACAGTTGTTTAATGATAACACTAGAATAGAATGAAATTGTGATTCAGTGTATGCTTTTTCTTCAACTTTCTTTCAAGTTGAAACTTCACTATAGGTTAAAAATCATACTAATGATTCAGATTAATTCATTCTTCTTTGCATTAATATATGCTGGTTTGGGTATCTATATTGCCCTATAATATACCAAATTAAATATTTCATTTTGTTAATTATGTTAAAATTCATGACAGTTGCTGGAAATTAAAATCATATGAACCATTTCTGAATTGTCATTTTATGTTGATACTTCATATATCTGAGCTTATTTAATCATCAAAACAACTGTATAGGGTAAGTTTAATTTACATCTCTCTGAAACAAGTTAAAAAATAGAGATAAAAAGTGGTTTGCTCAACAATTGTTGGAGAGGATGTGGAGAAAGGGGATCCCTCCTACATTGTTGGTGGGAATGCAAGTTGGTACAGCCACTCTGGAAAACAGTGTGGAGGTCCCTTAAAAAGTTAAAAATTGAACTACCCTATGACCCAGCCATTGCACTACTGGGTGTTTACCCCAAAGATACAGACGTAGTAAAGAGAAGGGCCATATGCACCCCAATGCTCATAGCAGCAATGTCCACAATAGCAAAATCATGGAAGGAGCTGAGATGTCCTTCAACAGATGACTAGATTAAGAAGTTGTGGTCCATATATACAATGGAATATTACTCAGCTATCAGAAAGAACGAATTCTCAACATTTGCTGCAACATGGACGGCACTGGAGGAGATAATGCTAAGTGAAATAAGTCAAGCAGAGAAAGACAATTATCATATGATTTCTCTCATCTATGGAACATAAGAACTAGGAGGATCGGTAGGGGAAGAAAGGGGTAAAGAAAGGGGGGGTAATCAGAAGGGGGAATGGACATGAGAGACTATGGACTCTGAGAAACAAACTGAGGGCTTCAGAAGGGAGGGGGGTGGGGGAATGGGATAGACTGGTGATGGGTAGTAAGGAGGGCACATATTGCATGGCGCACTGGGTGTTATACGCAACTAATGAGTCAGCGAACTTTACATTGGAAACCGGGGATGTACTGTATGGTGACTAACATAATATAATAAAAAAACATTAAAAAAATACTGAAACTAGAATTCAAAAAAAAAAGTGGTTTGCTAAAATCTCTCTGTTGCAAAGCTACTAGGTGAAAGGCAGAAGGTGAATCAGACTCAGGTTTGTTGATGAGATGAGACAGCACATGCCTTAAACAACGTAATATTCTGCATCCAGATTTTCAATTCAATGAATCATATAATCTCCCAGAATAAAACTATTTAATATTTACATGTTACCATCAATAGATTCTATGTGTCCTCTCCATTCATGGGAGGTGAGTGTGTACGAGTACAAGAATACTGGCGTGCTGACTGATGTGAAAAGGGCTAAGAGCTCCAAACTTAAACTCATTTAGTGATATGGCATTCATGTAGTCAAATATTAAATACTAACAAAAATTTCAAATTGTCACATAGAACTGAAGCATCTTAAATTCTGTTGCTTCATGCTCACAATCCCTGTGTGTATTTCAAGACTACTGAAGTACCATAGGACTGGAGACATGATGTATACTCAAAGTGAACTTGAATTATGCTAAATTATTATGCACTCTAAATAAATGCCTGGAGCTGATTCTCGATATATTGGGGATGGCTACATAAATGAGAATTCTGCAAATTAACTTCCTTCCAGAATGCAAAATGTATTAAAAAGTAATAAACATTATTAATTTGAGGTTACATGTATATTACTAAAACTCAACATTAACCACAGCGATTACTTAAAGCTTAAATTGTTAGAAAAATTTCATATGGAGGAGAATTCTGTCATCAATTTGTTTAGGATTGCTAGCATAATGTGATAATAAAAAGCAGATAAACACTTAGTTGGTTTTACTATTATTTTAAAATGATCTACAGATTCTGTACCCACTTACTGCCTGCACTTGGGGAAATAGCTCCCATCATTCAACTCTTGGTAGGCAAGTACATGCATCTAAATGTAATTATTCAAAAGCATTTAATTAATATCTATGTGTCAGGCAATATATGAAATATGGAGACATGGTGGTAGACATAGATCCTGAGAGGTACTTTCTTCAGAAGTGCTTTTTAAATTTAGATCTGAATGATGGAAATTTGTGGTTCATGGAAAGAGAGAGGAAAGAGAAGTTACAGATAGAATTACAGATAGAGTAACGTGCAAAAGCTCTGAGCTTGGGTATCTAGAAAATTCTTTTTAAAAGAAAGAGCTGCTAACTGCTTTTTAAAATTATTAATACATGGGGCGCCTGGTGGCACAGCGGTTAAGCGTCTGCCTTCGGCTCAGGGCATGATCCCGGCGTTATGGGATCGAGCCCCACATCAGGCTCCTTCGCTATGAGCCTGCTTCTTCCTCTCCCACTCCCCCTGCTTGTGTTCCCTCTCTCGCTGGCTGTCTCTATCTCTGTCAAATAAATAAATAAATAAAATCTTTAAAAAATTATTAATGCAATTATATAACAGTAAACATTTTTACTCATTTCAAGTGGATTTTTTAAAGCAAGAACCAAAACCTAATAACAAATGAGAGTTAGAACTAAGAAACAGGTACTGTATAAACTTCTGAGTGAAAGATTTCCTATTTTAATAAAATGATATATGAAGTTAAATCGGTGGAAGTGATACTATCTTATATGCTTTTCATACTAGTTTAAAATCAGTGATTTGGTGAGTATTATAGGTTAAGATTAAATACTGCAAAATAATTGTATAAGTGTGTCTAGACATTCACAGTGAGTTGATATCAAGAAGTTCAAAAGGAGATATAACCGACCTTGCATCTGTCTTTATACATACTTTACACATACTGAAGGCCTTATAATGTAATATCTTTTCAATATAATGATATTATATTCAATATAATGATATATTTTCAATATATCAATGATATACTTTCAATATAATGATATAACAAAATATCAAAACGTAGTTGTTTAATGTTCTTAATTACATTTATTTATATTGCGTTTCACTAATGTATAACAAAAGTAAAGGAAGATACATATTTTAGAGCTAATAAAAAGACTGGAGAAAGACTTTTGGGTTATAATAGCAACTTTCCAAGCAGAGAAGACTGTTATTATTACCTTCTTCCTTAAACAGCAAGGTCATTAAATGGTTGTTACTCAGAACCATAACAGCTTATCTTATTTGACAGGCAGGTAGGACTTGAGAAATTGGGGTAATGTTAAAAAAACAAAAACAAAACAAAAACAACAACAAAAAAACCCCCAGAAAACAGGATCAAAACCTCCAAAAAATTTATGAAGCTTGAACAACTGAAATGATGCTGTAGTTGGACTTGGGTAATGTTCGTAACGCATACCTCTTACTCCATATCCATAGGATGAAAAGAATGTAAGTACCTCATTAGTGCATGATTACCACAGAGTCTGATCTGAGTCATGCTGATGACTAACATGGGGCTTTATAGTCTTTGAAGGGCACAAGATTCAGATTGTGGCAAGAAGAAAAACTTTTTCCAGTTACTTTTGAAATTAAATTGTCATATGTCAGAACAATGATGGGGTAGGGGAAGAATCACATTTTCCTATCGGAGTATTTTAAGGGTTGTAAGCCACTGCCTATGTGAAATATTTTTTCTCTGTAATCAAGTGTACCCAAACACTGGCCTTTCCTCTTCTCAACTGTAAGAATAAAACTTGGGGGAAATAAACATACTTTTTAAAAATGAAAATAAAAGAAGAATATGGACTAATTATCAGGGTCCACTTTTACTAAACATCAAATACTTGATTTTCATAATTATGCATAATCTAAGATGGTACATGAAATTAACCACTTGAAAAGGTATGCGTTAAATTGGCTGCCCTTATATTAGGAGGGAAGGGAGAAAGGAAACTAGTCCTATGTAACATTGAAATGCAAAGGCTTTCCTTGAGCTTTATAATCATACATCACTTTAAAGTAAAATAAAACCAGAAGATTTTATATTTAAAATATACATAGCACTATTCTAGAAAATGATAAATTTTGGTTAGAGATTTTTCTATTACTAGACTGTTATAAATCATGCTCAATAATGTTGGCAAGAATATCTCAGGATATCAAACACCCTTGCTAAAGAGACTACAGAAGAAATATATATATATATGAGTGTGTGTGTGTGTATATATATATATATATATATATATATATGTAAGCAACCTATATGATGTGAACAAAGATTGATTAGTGTTGCATAAATCAACTTATTAATCATGAAGGTTACTTTTGCTTTAAAGAAAAAAATGCAAATCTTGAATATTCTCTGTACTACCCCAGAGATAAGTCCCATATTTCTGAATTACCCTTTGGAAATTAAACTTCCTTCAGTCATCTAGCCATCCATTTATTTATTCACATATCTATTCATTCTCCAAATATTAATTTAAAATTCCTCCATGGATGAATAAAGAAGAAAATGAATATAATGTACTCATGTTCTCTCCTTTTAATTTCTATATAACTCCACAAATACACTTGAATGTAGATAAGAAGCAATCAGTTAAGGACCTGTGGAATGCTTTAATTGCAAATTATGGAATCTTTAAAAAACAGAAAACAAAAAATATATTTCTTCACTTGGAATTTGGAGACAGATCATCAAGGAATATAGGTGGAAGTTTCAAAAAAAAGTAATGAAGTACTTAAAGTTCAAGACCTGGGTGATAACTTGTATTACCACGTGAAAAATAATCTCTATCTAGGCAATCAAATTTCACTCTGTGATTAAGCCACAGTCATTATAGTTAGAAAGTTATATATATATATATATATATTTATATATATATAAAAAATAGTCTTACAAAAGTATTTGAAAGTTCACTAGGTATTTCCATGAGCAATAAGCAAGGAAACATGTTCTGAAAATCATTCTGTTGGTACCAGACCTCAAAATGAATTTCTCTTGTATAAATCAGTGACTCTCAATCTGTGCAAGATTTTAACATACATATGCTCAATTCTGCAATATTTATAATTTTGAAACTCACCTATTAATTAGAATTCATTTCCAAATAAAAGATTTTATAATAGCCCTGAAAACAAAAGTTACCCATTCAGTTAAAGTCAGGTAAGCATGGCTTCACATGGAAGATTATAGTCCCTCATCCATTCATGTCCTTATAAATATTTATTGACTCTCTTCATGTGCTAACCAGAATGCTAGAAGATCTAAGGACACGGTAGTAAGCAGAATGTGGTTCCTGATCACATAGAGCTTAGAGCTGACTTTTAGAAACAATTACACGGGCATTTAAAATTCTGTAAGATGGAACAAAAAAAATGTATAGTTACTTTGGGGAGCATACAAAATTTCATAATAATACCTAGGATGAAATATTAACATGAAGTGGGAGTAAATCATAGGAAGAATACACTAGTCAGAAGAAGAAAGTGTAAAGGATAGCAACAGACAGATGACAGCACTTAATGGAAGTGATGTAAGATTTTAAAGTTTTAATATGATGGGATTTAAATTTTAGAAAAATCACTCTGAATTCAGTTCCAGTTTGGTGAATAGATTAAGGTAAGAGAAGTCTAAGTGTTGATATACCAGTTGAGTGGTTTTTTTGGTAATCCAGGAAAAACTTTTGGTGACCTGTACAAAATTTTGTTTTAACAAAAATGGACTAATGGTAAGAGTCATAAGGTACAAAAGATGTATGACTTTAAGGCTATCAAATTTCAACACTTGGACCTGGATTGAACAAAGGGAATTAAGAAAAATGAGAAGTTAAGGATGGCACTCACCTTTTCTGTCTTTGTAATATTGGGTATGATTGGCTTTCTTTGAAATAAGGCACACTGACGGAATTCAGGTTTTTATATATTGGATAGGACCCTTCTCAAATTTTTCAGCTGAAAATGTCAAGTAGGATGTGAAATATATGTAATTAGTTGATGGTAACTTCTTTATTCTTCTCTGCTCACTAATATTTATGTTTTAATTCCATCCTTATAGACTGCCAAACTGTATTTTCTACACTCCTGTGGTTAAAATGGACAAGTAGCAATATTTTGCTACTTCTTCCATTGAGATGTGGAATATAATTCTTCTGTCAAACAATGGTTGGTGTTAATGAATTGCTTGACAAATGGAATGTGGCAGAAATGATTCTGTGAAACATTTGACTAGATCTATTGCGTGCTTGCAACTTCCGCTTTGGTCTCTTGAAACATTTTTCTTGGAAGCCAGCTTCCATCCTCTGAAGAATTCCAAGCAGCACCACAGAGAGGAACAAATGGAGAGGAAATGAGGTTCCTGTCCAACAATGCAACTGACTCACCAGGAGATGGCCAGCAGCAATTTATCAGCTATATGGGTAAGCTATCATGAATATGGATTCCCCTACCTCAGCCGATACCGTGTGGAACAAAAATAGAGCTGAGCCCTGTCTAAATTCTTGACCCATAAAATTGTCAGTGAAACAAAATTATTTTCAATCACGGATTTCAGGGTAGCTTTTGACAAGCAAGATAACAAGAATAACTCCCCTGAGGTTATCTGTGAATTTATGGCTTCATTCTGGTTTATGATGTTAATATGCCACTTCCATGATTAGATTATAAAGTGTAACTCTCTCAACCATTGAGTACTTCTCTATCCATTATCTTAGTAGAGAGGACTTTGAGCAGGACCAAATAGAAGCAGCCTGAATCCTGTAGGACTGCATTGAGAAGAACTCCTCCCACCAATTAGGCCATCTTGGACTTTGATATGAGCAAAGAATAAATTTTTATTTTGTTATACCACTTAAAATTTGGAAATAAATTGTTTCAGTCCTAATTCCTTTCTGTATAATATAGAAATTATGTTTTAAATGAGATTATGCTGTTCAAAACTGGAAAGAGAGAAAAGGAAGTAAAAAAGGAAGCAAGGAAAAAGAAGAAAGGAAGAAAGGAGGAAAGAAAGAAAAAGAAAGAAAAGAAAAGAAAGAAAGAAAGGAAAGAAAGAAAGAAAGAAAGAAAGAAAGAAAGAAAGAAAGAGGGAGAGAGATGGAGAGAGGGAGAAAGAGAGAGAGGGAGTCAGGGTGGAAGGAAGGAGGGAAGGAAGGAAAGAGGGTAGGAAGGGAAGAAGGGAGGAAGAGAAAGAAGGAATAGGTACTTTTATTTCATAGTTAAATACTTGTCAACACTGCTCCATGATAACTTTTAGGGGAATAAAAAGAGTCAGATAATTGTGATAATTACTTACTATTAGCCATATAAAATATGGTGTAATAAGAAAGAGATATTTAGACCAAAAAAAAAAAATGGTTGGTTTCCAAAGAAATGGAAAAGCAATAGCAAGATTCAAAAAAATGGTGGCCTGTAAGGGTATGAAAGTATATATTTTAAGAATCAGAAAATTATTTACTTATTGAGGCTACAGAAGTTCCTGAAATCAACCAGAAATAGTACGCTGAGACAGACAAAAGAAGTTCTGAATGGGGAAGAAGCAGTATTCCAGAAAACCCTAATCTTCGACTCTGTGGCAATTATGTATGCAGAACTATAGCCAATTTAGTTTAAGTTGAATGTTTTGGGGATAGGGCCTCAAATAAAAGGTTGTTTCTGCTGAAGGTAGGTTCTTAGGAGATGCCTTTGGGATTTGTGAGGACAGCATACATCTATTCTCTGGCTTATTGCATAGGTGTGAGTCCTACAGAGAGCCAAAAGCTAAAGTCATTAGCACCTATGGTTCCTGATAAGACAATCTCTCCTTCGTGTTCCAAAAGAACAAGTATAACACAGACCATAGAAAATAAGGTCTTACCCATTTTTGCATGAAATAAAGAGTAACTTCAGCTCAGTGAAGATTGCAGCATTATTTTAGCATCATAACGATTTGCAGCTTGAGGAGAATTCTGAAACTAGTCTTCTATGCATGCAGTGTTGTAGTGATCCCAACAGAAATAGTTCTGGGGAAGAAGTGCTCTTAAATGCTACTGTTTAAGGAAGTAGTTTGTGTGGAAATTCAGCTTCTTTTCTGGCTGGAATTCAAAATCAAACTGCCTAGAAATGATCTCTCTTTTCCTTCTAAGAGCAGCCTTTCCCCATCCCTCTTTCCTTCCTTGAATGACCAACCAGTTAGTCAAGGAGTCCTAGCTTTCCCACATCAGAAACAGTAACAGTACAAGGAGAATATATATCTTTTCCCAAGAGACTGTTGTTAATCCAGGACCAAGTACATATACTGACATATATCCTGAGACAAATCATCTCTTTCCTTCTAGAGTTATCCCCAACATTCCTTGAAAGCTTTCTCTTCTCTACAAACAAGCATTTAAATCTTCTTTTCTACAGAACCTATCATCAAGTGAAACGGTATATAAATTACCCATTTATTTATTGTTATTTGTCTTCCCTTGTTAGCTAGAATTTAAGCTCTTTTCTAGAATAAGTTACTCCTGGCAATCCTTAAGAACATTTCCTTCTTTACAGAGAAATGCTTTCCCCACAGAATTTATCACCGTATGAGATCATACATATTCTACATAACCATTTATTATTGTTTGTCTTAACTTCCTAAAATTTAAGGTCCTTCTGGGCATATATTTTTATCTTTCTGATCTCTGCCTAGTCCTAAGCACGCACTTAGAGTGCTGCCGCTTTGACAGCCCCAGGATCAACATCCCCTTATTATTCTCTGTATGAAAGTGTGTGGTAAGAAACAATTGTTCATCTTAGCCACCAGGTGCAGAAAAACTATCTGAGAACAAAGCCAACATGTGCAAAAATTGAAATATGAGAGAGAGAATGAATAAAAAGCATTTCCAGAAATAGTGGGAGCAGCAGAACCCATGCAGCTTCATTCTGTCCAATTAAGCAAGAAAATACAATTGACTTTTTTCTTTTTTCCAGAATTTAGTCATGAACTTTGGTCATTTGCATCTGAAGGAATCATGATTAGTAGAAAAACTATGAAACGTTGGAAGTATTTAAGTGAAAATCCCTAAACTATAGGATTGTCTGAGTCAAGATGGGATCAAAATATAAGGATTATAACCCAATCCTTAGCTTGTCAACCTGTATTTTGGGTGGCAAAACACCATGTTAAGTGGGTATTTTTCTTTTTAGGCAGGCAGATGAACATGTTGAAACTAGAATTAAAGGTGAATTCATAAAAGACCTAGCCTAGAAAGACTGCAATTTTTGGATTGAGTATTATAACGAGTTTATAAAGTGGCTGCAAGAAGTAGTCAACAAATCCAATATCCTTATAATTTCTATCAATTCACCCTTAATTCACTTCTTGCAGCCACTTTATAAACTCGTTATAATACTCAATCCAAAAATTGCAGTCTTTCTAGGCTAGGTCTTTTATGTTAGGACACAGCACAGCTAGAATCACATGCTTTAAAAGTTTGTAATAACCATGTTCTCTACTCAAATGTAAGCATAGCATAAACAAAGGCAAGTGGGCAAGATACCTAGCTGGAGAAGAAACCAGACCACAAAGACCACCTTCCTGACAAAGTTGGTAATCACCCCCCAGTGAAGCAGGCCGGGGTGACAGGCTCTGCTACACCATCATAGCCTAGTCCTTCTTTGACTAGACCTAGTCATTCTTCCCCTAGGCAGAAGCTAAATGGAGATGACTCAGACCTGAAGCCTGCCACCCAGACCTAGCATCTTCAAGTATAAGGTCTACTTCCAAGAGCCATAGTTTGGGGCTCCTAATTCAAAGAAATGCTAGTAGATTACAGTTAAGCTTGTAAAAGATGCATGTTCAGCTAGACCCCTAAACTGACGAATTAAACTTAACCTTTGCAAGTATCTGAGATAATGCACATGCTAAAGAAGAAGCCTCTGCAAGAGCCATTGCGCAATTGGTCTTAGACAAAAATAACTTCCCAAAAACAGAACTGAGAGCAGGCAGATTGAGTTATGACTTATGTCATTGCACTATTATTGTTAGGATTCCTTGGTTTTCTTTTTCTTGGTGGGGGAGACAAATGGGGTATATCGATTTTATTTCTCAATCTATAAATTGTGGTAGTTTTCAAGTAATTATATTCCTTTCACTATTATGGTAGGTGATGGTTGCAAAATCTACCAGTTAGGTTAAGTTGCAGAATGAACATGTATAAACAGGCAAGCGTGGACATAAAGGAACCAATAAAGAGTTAATTATCACAGTACAGGCAGATGTTGGTGACTTGAATAGATGTGATAATGTTGAAGCTGGTGGAATGAACTCATATCTGGGTACATTCGGTAAATGGGATTAAAGAATTTGTTGATGATTTGGGTGTACTGTTTCAGAGAAATCAAAGATGTTTCCAATATATTTTGTCTGAGCAATTGTGAGAGGGAGATTTACTGAGATAAAGAGCATTGGGATAGGAGAAAGTTTGGAACAGCTGAAATTATGAGTTCTGCTTTTCATTTGTTGACTTTGAGATGTTTAAGATACCCAAGTCATGTTGCTGAGTAGGCAGTCAGATACACAAGAGCTCAGAAGAAAGGACAAAACTATGATAGAAAATTTGGAGTCATCAGTATAAAAATTATATTTAAATCATTGGATTACTTACAGAAAGAATATATTTAGAAAAGGCATGAATGTTGAGAATCAAGCTGATGATACATGGATTATGATGAGGAAATAGGACTAAAAACTGGGTTTGGGAAAATGGAGGTCATCACTGACCTTGAAAAAAACACTTAATGGGAAGAAATCTTAACCTTTAAGAGGTCAGAGTTGNGTTACTTTAAGAGGTCAGAGTTGTTTGATTTACTGTTAGGGCTTTAAAAATAACAAATTATAGTGGAAAATCATGTTTATGCATAATGTCTTCAGATTAAATAAAAATGACAACATTATTTTATCTAAATATTGGCGGGTATAATTACTATACTTTCTTTTGTTCTTTCATTCATTAATATTTATAAAGCTGTTTTTATGGGGTTAAGCCAAGGAGCAGTCATAAAAAATTAAATGGCAATCATGTGATAAGTTTTCATATATTTATTATATTTATCTACTCATTCTGAAATTTAAGAAACTATCAATTTATGGAAATGTATTAAATAAAATTAGATAAACATAGCCATGTGTCTGCTATATGAATGTCTTAGAGATGCAAAAGAAACTAAATACTTATATTTTAGTCTTTGTACTCAGAGCTCTAACATCATACTTAAAACATCATGGATAACTTTAGATTACAAGCTTTTTAATGTTTGTATTATAATTATAATATTATCAGTGAACAGATGCATATTATCTGTTTCAGCAATCTACATATTACATGGAGATTTGAATGTGATATTCAAAAGTTACATAAGTTTACAGGTTTTTTTTCCATTTATATTATGAATTAAAGGGTTAAATTCACATAAACATCAAATTGAATAACTTCAGTTTTCTAGTTCATATTTTTAGGATGATGTGTGTTTACTGACATTTTCTTAAATTACAGCAACGGGGAGATGACCAGAACTATTTTTTCTCCAGAACTTTATTATTGACAAATAGTGACTGAAACATGCAAAGTAAATTTTCTTTTCACATTTTAATTAGATAACACTTCAAAATTATAAGTGAGTATGGAAATTTTATTTTTGCTCCTCAATATGCTTTCTCTGAAACACTCTTTCTTACCACCTCTGAAAAGGCAATCTTCTACTATTTATCTCTTTCTAGCTTTCTTTTTTACAAATCAGCGAAAGGGAAGAACACATTGGATATAAAATGACTAGTTGATTTGTAATTCTGAGAAAAAATAAATGTACTGATTTTAAGGCTTACAATTTCCCATATTAGTTTTTGATGGATGATGTATCATGTAAGCTTTCCAAAGCATATGTGCCAATCAAACTCATTCCTGACCTGCAACACATTTTGCCAGGGCCGGGACTGCCAATCAAATAAACTGCTGCAAATAAAGAGGTTTGTCTCTTCCATGTATGATAATCATTCAGAATGTTCTCTCTCTATACTATTCCATATTTTTATTATTTGCTACTTAACACCAGTGAATGTAATAGGCACTTGAAGACTGAATAATACCAATGTAAATTTAAATTTAATCTGTAGAGAGGTGAAATTGTTAAAATATTAATTTCCTATCAAATGCCCATTCCAGCAATTTTCAGCAAAACACAAAAGAATAATTAAATTCTATCACAGCCAAACATTTACTGGACTAGATGACATAGGTCAGAGTTCATCATTGCCTACTAGTCTACTATTGCTTAATTGTTATTTTTTCACTCTTACAGGGACTTCTGGGTTCTGTCAGTACGCAGAGTATGACTTATTGTATTTAGACAGTTTGTTTTACTGAAGATTCATTTGCCATTACTTTAGCCTTTATGAGAGAATAAATTGATGTCATATTTGTGACAGGAAGAAAGTGACTGGTCATTGTTATGGATTACTTAATAATCATTGGTAAGTAGAAAACAAATACAAATGATAGAAATTGTAATTTGAGTCTACACATGACATATAAATGTTACTTGAGGTGGTCTTATGAATCTCTTGCAAAATACATTAATCTTATTTTGTTATTGCTCATTTGTAAGAGTCTCCAATGTAGTTTAAAAAATAAAGTGTGGCTTGTGGTGCTTTGAGCCAAGAAGAATTAATATTTTATTCTTGTTCCTTTATGAGGAAAGAAAATAATTAAACAATATTTCCTCTGCAAAATTGCAATAATTCTGTATGATATGAAGCACATTAGATTGAAATGATATTACTGCATTAAATGGATGTCCAAAAAGTCAAACAAAAATACACAGTATTTTATCAAAAGCAATTAATCTTTTTTCATCCAGAGTATGACATTTCACTATGTAATTGCACAGGAAATTAAACTCTTTTCATAGATTTAATAATGGATGAGATATGGGTTTTGAAATAATTGTTTTTATTGAGCTTTGTCATCCTAAGGCACACTTTGCAAGCTGTGACTCACAACTTGCCCCTCTGTCAGCTCTAAGATGGATTAGAGAAAAACAATAAGGGGCTCCATTGAGAGCCCACCAGGACACAAGTGAAAATTCAAGAAAATTTCTGACATTTGTATTTTCACTTTCAAATCAGTTTCTCTGCCCAGCACACTTTGCTATGTTGCTCTAAGACCACATACAACAAGTTTCCACATTGACCATCTTTTATAAACATGCATGTCATAGATGCCGGCTATAGATGTATACATCAGTGCTATGCATTGTTTGAGTGTTTACATGTATATAAAAATTGGATTTCAGTGTTGGAATGATGAAATATAAAGCAATATTAAAGCTTCACTTAATATGAAATAGGGTTTTTTATAAATGAGTACAAGTGCCAAAGATTTACACATTACATATCCTAAATGCTGAATTTTATAGCAGATACATACCTAGCTAGCTGGATGTATACAGTCAAGCATATCATACATTTGTGTGTGTGTATGTGTGGGGGTGCATATATATAATCTGAAAAGCACAGAACTTGTTTTTTTAATTCATTTTGGAATAAATATCTGTTTTCTTTTTCACTCCTCCTTTACTAATTTTTATTTGTCAATCTGATATATGGAAAGTATTTGTAAATCAATATTAGTGAGGAAAGAATTGCAGCACCATTTTGAGAAAAAAATCAAAATGTAGCAAAATGGTGAGAGAGAAGACAGCAATATTCAGTTTCAAAGCTGAATACTCAGCTTAAACTCACACATTCTGCTAATAAGAAAATAAAGGTTGCTTGTGAGCTCAATTTGGTTGAAATACTATAGTATTTAAGATGAAAAAGCTTAAAATTATGTATTCCAACTATAACAGTTCTTTTATATGTAGTGGCTGTTCAATTAATATTTCTGAATCAAACAAATCAAGATAATTTTCTTTAGAAAATTAGTTTATATATTTTCTACCAAAAATATTGGAATCTGTACTTAATTTGGGAACTTCTCAGGTGCAAGGTAGAAACCAATAAAGGATTTTTCTCTGGAGTATATCTGGAAAGAAAATACATTTATTTACTAGGGAAATACGCTGCTGTGTTGCCCATTTGTGAGATAAAAGAGCCAAAATGTTATTTTTTCTGCTCCCAATAAATGGCCCAGCTGCATTCCATGGTATGTTTTTAAAGTTCTCCATATTCCTGTATGGAATTGGTGTTTATAAGATGCATTATGCAGAAACTTCTGTAGTTATTAATTCCAAAAGAGAGACGGGCAGAATACCAATTTCCAGAAAGAAGAGATCAGAAGAGGAGAAGAGAATAAGATGAAAGGGAGTAAGAAGAATGGATGAAAACGGAAAAGAAAGAAGAGGAGGAAAAGAAAAAGAAGGAAGGGAAAAGGAAGAGGATGACCAGGAAGCAAGCAAAGGCAGACTGCAAGACAGGGAGAAGGAGGGAGAGACTTGCAAAGGTAGATGAAAGCCAGGTCATTTATAACATGATACGTTGTTATATTAGCTAAGAAGCCAATGAAAACCGATTGAGAAGATACTGAAAAAAAAAAAAAAAGACCCTGAACATGACCTGATTAAAACTCTATTAATCAAATAATTTTATACAAGAAAAGGTAATGCAACATCATCACTAAAACTAAGGGCTTTGGGGTTTCAATTCTACTGGCCTTAGGCCAGTATTTAGATTCACTGTAATTCAACTTTTCTATCTGAATAATTGGGATAATAACATTTACTTCATGGTTTCTGTGGGGAGAAAATAATAAAATTTACCATTCAGCATCTTACTTAGTACATAGTAAGTACCTAGATTACCTAGATAAAAAAAGAACTAAAACAGCAAGAAAAATATCTGTAAATATCTGTGTATTAAAATGAGGCATAATAGAGTAGGGGAAAAAAAGCAACTGGGAGTTGAAAATACTGATTTTAGCACACACTCTGGTACAACCTCAATGTTTTCATTAAGCTATTCACTGAGTCATTTGAGATGTCATTTTCCACGTGTGGAAAGGCATAGGATTATGTTATAATCTAAAACCATTTTATTAATTTCCATTTCATAATTAAATAGACATATTCATCACCAGTATAAAAAATAAATAAATATATTACCAATATTACTTGTACCATTCTTTCTAAATTAAAATTAACTTGATAATTTTCAATTCATCTTATATCCTATTTGTTTTGTCATCTTGAATTTATGCTTTTATTCTATTATATATTTAATTAGATAAACTCCAAAGTCAGATTCATATTAAAATCTGTCTTGGATCTAATTATGTATTCTTATGCAAATTATTTAACTTTCTATGCCTCACTTTCTTTATTTCTAAAATGATGATAAAGTAGTATCTCCCCCTTAATTTAAAAATTGCATGTATTGGAATTAGAATAGTGATTGTCATATAGTAACCACTTGCTAAACATTTGCTTTTATTCTTGGTTGTTATTGCTATTGCTGAAGTCATTGGGAAGGGTGATGGAAATAATCATTAGGTAGAATTAGAAAAGGTAGCATTTTCAAATATTGCTCAAAGTTTAAGAAAGCTTATTTTGTGATTCTGAGGTGGTGTTTAGAAAGGAGAGTGCCAAGGATGTAATTAAGAGGTGTTAATAAAAGGCACATAGGCTTTGGAACTGGTTTCATCTGGGTTCCAACTCTGACTCTACCAGTCATAAACATGTGATTCTTGGATTTTACTTAACTTTTCTGAATCTCATATTCCAATCATGTGAAATGAACATAGTCTTAGCTCATATTTTTTTTTGTGAAGTTTAAAGATGACATACCTAAAGTATCTAACATTTAATAATTGATCATTTCAATTTCCATTCTCAAAATGTCATTTCCTTCTGACGATATACTCACAGTCTCAAAACATCACGTATTCTGAATCTCACCTAAGCTAAACCTGGTAACCTTACATCTCACTTCTAACAAGTGATTTGAGATTTTTATAGTTAGTTGTAGTAGTCCTGATATTTTCAAATACCTTATTTCATTGTGCACTTACTTAGTCACAAATCTTAAAGTCTAAACCAGACACTTTGTTCTTTCAAATTGCTAAGAGGATATAAATGAAAACAATACTTTATTTTCTTTGGTTACCATTCTGTATTTTCAATTACAAATGAAAGATTTTCTAAAGTCGTCATGCCGTGACACCGCCCGCAGCACCGCCTTGATTCGGGAGAAGGAGTAGGCACAGACACCTTAGCTTGCGAAAGAGAGCGTGGGTGCAGGGGACAACCTCCAGGCGTGCCACAGCCAAGAGTGCGATCACCCCGAACAGCTGCAACCTTGCGTATTTATTGGCAATAAACAAAGACAATCAAGGGAATAATCCGTATTACACCCTAGTGAATAGTAGTACATCACCGGGAAGGTCATGGGATTAGAAGATGTAACGTTCAGCAAGCGAGGCCTGTCTTAAACATGTTTCTATGGACCCTGCGAGCTATTGTCAAGAGCAATCAAGTTTTGGCTGGGGCAGCATTCTGCCCTGAGCGAGCAGGGCGTTCCCAACTGCTGTGTTTGCTGGACGTTCCCGGTCGCTGTGCTCTGATGTTTACTCTAAAGCCCGCAAGGTCACAAACATGTTTTCCTATTATATCTTTAGCATAAGCTCTTGGCCAAGGGCTGCTGCACTGTCACGTTTAGGTAACCTCACATATATAAAAAAAGTTTAAGATGAATTATTTGATATCCAGAATACACTGATATTAGAAAAATATAACTCATGTTTCTGGATGAAATAGAAAATATAATACTCTTAAAGACATACAGTTTGAACTTGAGAGCAAGGCTGATTCAATCTAATATCACTAGAAAATTACTAATTCTGGTGATTGAGTCAACTCTCTTACTATTATTATTGTTGTTGTTATTATTATTTTATCCAAAGCCAGTGGAACACCCATATCCTTGGTTTTGCTGATAAAATCTGGATCATTTCCAGCAGGCTCCAGTACTTCATAAATCACAGTGAATAGGAGAAGGTTACCTATACATGCTAGTAAGATGCTTTTTTAAAATGAAGCATTTTCATTAAACTTTTCTGTTATAAATTTTATATAATGCTCTTATTTCAGGAGGTAATGAAAAGATATATAAATGTTCAAAATGTATTAACATATGTGTCATAAAAGAAAATTTTTATTTTATAGATGTATTACTTGAATATTCTAGTTTTATTTTTAGAGCAAGTTAGAATTATATTTATTGGGGCACCTGGGTTGCTCAGTAGGTTAAGCTTCTGCCTTTGGCTCAGGCAAGGATCTTAGGGTCCTGGGATCTGCCCGCACAGGGATCCCTGCTCAGCAGGGAGTCTGTTTCTCCCTCTCCCTCTGCCCCTCCCCCCCACTCGGGTCGTGTACACACTCTTACTCTGTCAAATAAATAAAATCTTTTAAAAAAGTTATAGAATTGTATTTATTATTTGATTAGAAAAATAGTGTTATAGTATTATTATATAAAATTCAGTTTAATAAAATGACATTTTCCATGATAAAATGTAAATTAAAGTACATTCTATGTAAATATGTTCATATTATTCTATGATATTAAATATAATAAATGTCGACAATGTTTAATTCCAAGGTTTTACTCAACATTAATCTTTGGACGCTCTGCTCAATCATCTTACCAGTTTAAATTTTGACATGAATACATGTCTTTTCTAGAAGCTAGCCATAAAGAATATTATTGACAAATAAATTTAATAAGCGAAGAGATGATATGAAACTAAACTACCAGCTATGGGATGATGTATGTGGTTTGGGTAGCCACCCAATTGATAGTCATGATTTAGTTTTCATTCATAAAATGTAAATACTTATGCTAATTCAGATAAGTTATAAAACAGAAGTATTAAATTAAACAGTTTGCAAATCAAAATAGAAACTTACACAGAAATGTATGCACATGATTGTGATATTTGATGCATAAATCCTACAAAACTTAAGTTGATGATGATTTTAAATTTGTATAATGAAATGTGCTTAATCATAAATTTTGCATTCTACAAAATTTTCATACTTCTTAAAGGATTAGTCAGCAGTAAAATAATGTCTTCTAAGTGATTTTATAAATATATTTCCCCTTAGGATAGAATTTGATCTTGACATTCTTAATAATAATATAGAAACTAAAGTTGTGGGTTTTTATTGCTAAATAAGTAGTGATTGAGAAAAAAATTGTGTATCCTTAACACTTGGAGATGCCTTATTTTCTCACTTGTGGTATACTATTTTTTATTAATAAATTGGATTTTGAAAATTATCTCATGATTTTGTAGCAATTTCAGAAATAGATGTTATTTAAATGCTTTTATTTCACTAACTTCTCAAGCAAGTTGATTTCATAAATAATCCAAAAGATTTCATTACAATTTATAAGAGTTATGTTTCATTGTTATGGCTGAAAATTTGATAGCCCTCAGATTGATTTTATTTTTCAGGACAATGAGAATGTTGGACTAGATAACCATTAAATTTAAATGTTAAGGCCAAGAGTTTCTTTATTTCCTTTATTTCTTTTAAGTTATGAGAAATATGTCTGCATTAAAAGTAAGTCTAAATAAACACAAACATAAAAGTCTTCCTAGCTTCTAATGAATTTGAAAGAAAAATAAAAATATATTTTAGACATCAATGGTTGTGATATAGAAAGAAAATTATTTCACCTACATCATAAAAGTGTTTAACCATGAACAGTAACAGCTTACATATTAGAGAGAAAGAGTGACAGTTCATAAATAAATCCAGAGCCAAAATTCTTTTTTTAAAATTTAAGTTCAATTAGCCCACATATAGTACATCATTAGTTTCAGATGTAGAATTCAGTAATTTATCAGTTGCATATAACACCCAGTGCTCATTACATCACGTGCCGTCCTTAATGCCCATCACCCAAATACCCCATCTCCCAACCCATCTCCCCTACAGCAACCCTCAGCTTATTTCCCAAAGTTAAGAATCTCTCCTGGTTTGTCTCCCTCTCTGATGAATTTCCATTCAGTTTTCCCTCCCTTTTCTATGAATCTCTGCATTGTTTCTTGTATTCTACATATGAGTGAAACCATATGATACTTGTCTTTCTCTGATTGATTTATTTCACTTAGCATAATACTCTCCAGTTGCATCCACATTGATATAAATGGGAAGTATTCATCCTTTCTGATTGGAGCCAAAATTCTTATGTGCTCTACCTATGCTCAGCCTATTAATTAATTTATTTAACTTTGATTGTAAGGGAGTTTTTACTTAACAAAATATTCTTCTCTTAACAAGAGGACAGATATTTCAAGCATTTGGAAATCAAAAGGATTTTAACTCTTGAGAGGCAGAGAGAGTGAGAGAGAGAAGGAGCATTGAGCAATATGGAAAATCCTTTTTTTTTTTTTTTTAAAGATTTTACTTATTTATTTGACAGAGAGAGAGACTGTAAGAGAGGGAACACAAGCAGGGAAAGTGGGAGAGGGAGAAGCAGGCTCCCCACTGATTTTGAACCCTGGGATCAAGACCGGAGCCTAAAGCAGCTGCTGAAGACTGAGCCACCCAGGCACCCTAATATGGAAATTACTTGCAGCATTACTGTAATTTACACAAGAAACTATATGGATAATTTGTTTTGCTTCATTAGCAATGACTATAAAGGTCAAGCTTCTTCCCAGTTTATTACAGAGAATTAATCTAAGATGCAATATAACTGTGTGTGGTATTAGATACGCAGATAGTTAAGAATTGAGATTCCTCAGGTGTCAAAGTCCAGGTCAGGTAATATTTATCTGAGCATGTATCAAAACAAAATATCTTGGATTGCAATGTTGATTGAGATTTAGTAAGTTTGGATGAAAATAAAAATGTTAAAAGGAAGCGAGCTTGTGCTCTTTCTACACCAGGACAATACACTGATGTTAAAAAGGAGAGAAGGCATTGGAGAGGGGAACTCTAGAAAAAGAAATTGTCAAAAGATAATATAGTTGAGTGAAAGATTCTAGGAAATGAATATAACAAATCATCTTTGATGTTGAACAACAGACTGAGAGATGGGAATATAATACAAGTCACATTTAAGATAAAATCAGGGAGGTTTTGGTGGGGGTCTGAAAAGAACAGATTACGCCATATGCTCAGGGTGAATATATTACAATGGAATGTGATAAGAGTGGTGAAAGGGCAGCAGAACTGGGACCATGTTAGAAACTAAAGTGACGCCATCAGTCAAAGTGCACATGGATTGGCAAGTGTGATGAGACAGATGGAAAAGTATATGCTTTGTTAGCTATGTGATAACACTGAGAACTTATGATTATACTAATAACCCAACAATTCAATAAAAAAATTAAGAGGTATATAGGGGCGCCTGAGTGGCTCAGTCGTTAAGCGTCTGCCTTCGGCTCAGGGCATGATCCTGGAGTTCTGGGATCGNTCTTAATAAAATCTTAAAAAAATTAAGAGGTATATAATAGAATATATTATATTTAATTAAAAAATTCTATGATAGTTACAAGTATTGCGCTAAAGTTGCTATTTGAGTGTCAAGCAAGAGATAGACTAACTTGAGGATTCACCCTCCGAAGAAGTTTTCACGACAAGGGAAAATAAAGTGAACTTCTGTGAACTATTTGTCCCACAGGACTTTTATTAATCAGCAGGAGTAATTGTGAAGGAGAAACCACTGTCATATGGTTAGATAAACAATGATAGCTAGACTATATTTTGCCTAAGAATTGAGCAGAAAATAAATTTACAAAATATTCTTAAAGGTAAACACTTCTTGTGTTCCTTAAGTAACAACATTCAAGGAGTGTGGTCCTAAAAGGTAGAAACTTAGTTGTTAACCCCAGCATTGAAGGTAACTGATAAGCATTAAGAAATTATTCAGCAAAGTATTTATCTCTGCAGCAGGATTTTTTTTTTTTAATCTTGTGACTCATGGGACAAACTTCAAAGAGCCACATGATTCTGAAATGGTTATGAGAAAAAAAAATGAGTAAAATAGGTGCATGGTGAGGAGTTAATTTCCTTAGTTGTCATCAGATTCTCAACAGGCTGTGCAACCTAAAATAGTTAAGATTCCTTGTTCTATAGAAGAATTTATCTACTGGTGGCATAGATTGCTAAGGGTATTAATATCGTCTTACCCAATAATATTGATGCACGTCCTTT
Organism: Ailuropoda melanoleuca; assembly: GCF_002007445.2. Lineage (NCBI taxonomy): Eukaryota > Metazoa > Chordata > Mammalia > Carnivora > Ursidae > Ailuropoda > Ailuropoda melanoleuca. The sequence goes on from NC_048222.1 coordinate 118,309,363, forward strand.
GGGATACTTGTACTCTCAGCTCAGGCACTCAGACTTTACAAAAGTCCACCCAAAGTCCAAGATTAAGTGTACAGTGTAAGGTGACAATCCAAAAAATGTAATTGAGATAGCTCTAACACGAGAGCAATCTCTATTTGAATAGAGACAAAGTACAGCACCTAACCAAGTGTCTGGTATGTGGAAGTTTCTAAACAGATGTTCATTAATATCTGTTTTTTCTTTCTAGACAACTTCATTTTTCTCCTATACATTAAGATGTACAATAGGGGGCCTGGATGGCTTAGTCCGTTAAGTGTCCAACTCTTGATTTCAGCTTAGGTCATGATCTCGGGGTTGTGAGATCAATAGGATTCTGTCTCTCTCACCCCCTCTGCCACTCTCCCCCCTTCCTCTCTCTCTCTCTCAAAATATATATATATATATACTAGCATTTTAAAGAATTTTATATTCACAATAGAGTTTAATAACATTACCCTCTAGGATGTGCTAGATAATTCAACTATTATAGAATAACACAACCAAATATCTAATTTAAGAAAGTTTTTGATTATGTGGTTAATTTTTAAAAACATTCATTTAAAAGATTTGTTTAATAGATGGAGCATGATTCAAATCTATAGCTCCGAAGTGGGGGGGGGGAACCTTGACATGCTCTGAGAAAAAAGTCACAGTGGATACAGAGAACACAGGAGCATGAGCAAAATAAAGTTACAGAAGTGGGCTGACTCCAAAACATTGAGAGTCTTTCAGGCCACAATACCGTTATATTTTTCTACTTGCAATGGAAAACCATTGGTAGGTTTTAAGCAGGTCAAGGTGTATGTGACTTACATTTAAAAATGTGCTCTGGCTATGAAAAGAAGCGTGGGTTACAGAAGGCAGGAAGAAAGCAAAGAGACTAGGTAGGTTGATGTAGTAATAGTTCATGTGAATTATGTAGATAATTTGGACCAGAGGGTAGAAATAAACAATGGGCACATTTGAAATATACTTAGAAACAGAGCCAAAGAGCATAGCTCATGTATTGGGAGTAGAAGCTATAGAATATTTGTTGTGAGAAATTTAGTATATAATGATGCCAATTACTCATATGGGGACAACTAAGGAAGAATACCTTGTTAGGGAAAAATCAGGAGTTCTCTATGGATCTGTTAAGCTTAAAGAGTCTTTTAAATGTTTAGATAAAGATGTCAAGTAAACTGTTAAGTATATGAGTCTGGAAAACAATGCCAAGAAGAGTTTTAGAAAATATCTTTCAGTAATGGGGCTAGGGAGGGAGGATTAGAGAATATATTGAATATACTCTCTAATATAAATAAATATATTAGAAATAAACTTTACTTGCAGAGGAAAAATTTGACAAGACAAGAAGATGGAAGTTTTCATTTCACCCTTTTAAAAATGAAGAGGAAAATCAGTAACTAGAATAGCTGGAAATTACTTGAAAGAATGTATACATAAATGTATATACTTACTTGCATATAAACTAGAGTGACATTTAAGAAAGAGGTGGTAATTTATTATTACTGTAAATTTTGTAATAGTAATAGTGTTATTATTGTTAAGTATGTATATAAAAATAAGAATTTTAAAATATCTTCATATTATCTTCCCAACATTTTAATTTCTTTTAAGAGCTCAGTTGAATTTGTACAAATATCAATAAACATTTATATATTTGTATGTAATAAATAGACTAAGAGAAATGTTTAAATGTGTGTAAAAATTGTGGTTTCTGTTGATGTTTGCCATATCATATCTTACAGAGGAAGGATACATATGGCATTTCATTGAACCTGTTTATTACGATTTTGATGTACAGTATCAGTCCTAAAAGAGTTTACATAACTATAAAGAATGCATTTTTCTTTTTTCTTACTCTAAATTGCCTTTTGGCTATGAGCATTGAAAACTTTAAAATACAATTATTCTTTAGCAAGATAATACCCAGGTATCTAATACATTAGGTATGTAAAAATAATTTCGGTGGAATTAGCAAACCCTTAATTTAGACACCAACATCCTTTTTGTGTGATACCCCTCTAGATAGCCGATTAGCACATCCAGAAAAAAAGATGAAAAGTTTATCTTCAAAGAAAGGTCCAACCTGGAGTCAGAAGCTCTACTCCTCCCCAACCATGGCAACTTCGTGACCTCAGTTAGTGAGCCACAAAATAAGAAGACTTCAAAGAGCTGCAAAAGGTTTTGGTACAAAAGAGGGTCTATAGATGTGAAGGGAAAAACAGCATGAGGAACTCTAGAGGTGATGCTCACATAAGCTGTAGACTATGCCACAAAAGGAGAGCTTAATCGATTAAGGATAGAGGGTAGAACTGGAACAATGAAAAGAAATACCACCTGCTGACTAAGAAAACTAGAGAGGAAAGCAAAATAAAGTATCTTGGGAAAAGCTCTGCTGCTATTAGCTGAAAAAGTCAACGAGGTTGGTTTTATTATATTTTTTTCTATCACTTTTGATCAAAATGCAAAGAAAAAAGAAGAAGAAGAAGAAAGAAAAGGAGTATAATTGGCAAGATTGACAACCATCTTGACCAAGAAGAGGACATAACGAAATCATAAAAGTGAAGTGGTTTAGTTCTCTTTTTCTTCCGCACCTTTAAAAATTTTTGTTATTTTAATTTTAATTCTGAGTGCTTCATCTTTGGTGATGACTGTCTTGGTTGGGGACATCAAATCTACTGTTGAGCTGATATGCAAGCATAATGAACAAAGTCAATTTTCTAAAGAAGTTAATACTGTTCTAAAAAGAAATCACTTGTCAAAATTTAATAAAGCAGATCAAATGCCACTTATATGCAGTGAAAAAGCAAGGGAAAAATATGAAGGTAAGCAATCCTAATAAATTAAGAACTTGTTTAGGGTAAAAAATCATGACTAGATCAGTACAATTTTAAAAAAATGGTAGACAAGATATAGAGAAATTAAATGTAACACATCTTGAATATCTTTAAAGGCAAGTACACTGCAGCAAGATGATGATGGTGAGGTTCCTGTGTATATTTGGACTCTGATTTTGATATTGATGACAGACTATTTATATTTTTTGGATCACTGGTTTATGGCTGCCTGTAGTTATTGTGGTCCTGATTTTTTATAACCCTATAAAATGCTGACAACACTAGTGAATGGACTACATTTGGGAAGAGTGGTGACTGGGAAACAAAAGTCAAGGTAAAAAATTTGAGCTTAATAATAGGTATTAATGTCTATATCCAACATTGAGCAAAACACTGGTGCATTGTGAGCTTTATATAAATATTTTAAATGATTTATTGAATGGCATAAATTGCTTCATTGACTCTCTTCAAATTTGAATCCTAAAGAGATCTACAAAATAATTTGTATACATAATAAAGTGCATTTTGCTCTTATATAAGTGTCTATGATGTCACTAATTATGAGAACTTGAGTTTACAGATCTACATGTTTTGCTTTGCAGAAGTTCACCTTGTAACCACCATTGCTAGCCTGTTCTAATTTTCTTGTGAAATTAATTAGTCGTGAAGTAAGTACAGGTGAAATTAGCCCAAATAAATAATGATAATCCGGAAAGATGTTCTTTTGTAATACCAGTAATATAAGAATAAAATGTAAATGAACTGATTACGATTTCTGAGTATATTTGCAAGCAAAAGGCAAAATAAAATAAACAAGTAAACAAACAAATCTATTCCTTTTTTGGGGTTTGCTATTCTAATGTCTTTGTATGATATTTTCTAACTTTATGAAGCTTTTTCACTTCCATTCACCCCAAGTATGACTTAAATGACTCAATGTTGAAATGAGTTGTTTGGGCAGTGATTTTGTGGGTATGAGTACACTGCCATCTTTCTTTTGCTACAAAATCTGTTCTTTGGAAACATGTACAGAATATCATGACAGTGAGCAATGCATTCAATAACATCTTATATGGCAATGCTGGCAGAGTCATTATCATCAGGGCATGAAAATGCTTGTTAGAATAGATGTCTACTAGAGAGGACAAATTCTTGCCTTTTTCATGATGAAAGACATCCATTGGAAAGAGTTCAACATGATCAGTCTGCCAGCAGGTGGGTGAGTGATCCTCACTAAAGAATAAATCACTGGAGAATGAATAGTAGAGCATAGACTTGGCTTCTGCTTTTTCAAGTTTGGCATCATCTGTGGCAGTAAACCAAACTTCGATGAGGACAAATCTTGTTTGTTGAGCTCATGTCTAACCTCAAATTCTGCTTCCACAGTCATTTTGTGCATAGACCCATCATGTAAGCACCAGGAAGGCTGATGATAAAAGTGGACTAATATCCAGAATATGTATCATGTTGTCCACCTGACTACTGATGGATACCTCTGCAATGGAGAAACCTAAGTGAACTTTCCCAAGGGCCACAAATGTCTGCATAGTTGGTGCTCATTCTGAGACACCCACCCACATATCACCTCATCATGTTCTCTCATCAAATCTTATAATCATTTTCTTTCTTGTCCCTTACCAACTAGCCAAATCAGTAAACATCACACATTACTTAGCATAAATTTTAAACTCTGGTCATTTCTTCTTTTGTATAAAATGCTCAACCAAGGGCCAAAATTCTGTCCAAAAGTATTTCTCTTTACCACTGTCTTCTAGGGCCAGCTGTGCAAGGAGCTGAAGTGCAGCAGCAGCCCATTTCTACCCAATGGAAGAATTTTATACTGACCTATGAAGTACTTCACTTCCTCTATCAGTTGTTCATACTTAATAGTTCATGAGGTCAGCAGTGTGGGAAAATGCAAGGGGAGCCACGCACAAGTAGGTATTATAAGAGTCTCAGTCATCTGCTCAACTTGTTTAAACTTTGTTTGTACACAATCTCCTGCCCATTTTATAATGCAGAGATGCTATTCATATCCGGTTTTGTGAAAGAGGAAGAAATTAGTCCTAACAAGTTGCTTTGATCAAATACCACTTAAAATACCTGAAAAAACATGAAATCTATAACAAGGCCAGGGAATGACACCTAAGCTGTGTTTTTAAATGGGATTATTTATTAGCAAAAGAATAGGTTATATGAAACATCCTGGAAAAAGAGAAAAGAAATGAAAAGAACCGAAATGAAATAAAATGAAACAAGAAAAGAAAAGGGAGGGGGAGGGAAGGGAAGGGAAGGGAAGGGAAGAGAAAGAAGAGAGAGAAGAGAGAGAAGAGAAGAGGAGAAGAGAAGAGGAGAAGAGAAGAGGAGAGAAGAGAAGAGAAGAGAAGAGAAGAGAAGAGAAGAGAAGAGAAGAGAAGAGG